>NC_090769.1:16284634-16294634 GCF_036898095.1 Palaemon carinicauda
CCAATGTGTTGTTATCTGCAATACATCTTCTATTATACATAGAATAATTTTGAACAATTCTCTTTTTAACTTCATTGACCTCCGCTTGATCATTGGGGACGGCTTTAAAATTGTCATTTTCATAGCCTTCAAAAGTATGACCTTTCATTGATGACATATGAAAAGATTGATTCTATACATGCAAGTGTTCAACTCCTCCAATGACCACAACCTTGAAATACCCAATAAGATCTATCATTTAATATATAACATAACTATTTTTTTTAAAACATATAAAAAAATGAATAGATTATATACAGTAATAATGGCAGATGATTTAATGTTCAATATCAAACTGAAAAATTGCATACATTGTGGGAATTACTATACTCATTTTTTTAATGAGACGCATTTGAACTGACTCACAGCGGTGCCCTTTTAGCTCGGAAAAGTTTCATGCTATCTGATTGGTTAGAATCATCTTGTCCAACTAATCAGCGATCAGGAAACTTTTCCGAGCTAAAAGGGCACCGCTGCGAGTTGGTGCAAATCTGCCTCACTAAAAAGAATCGACTATAATTATATAATGACCTTGAATATTGGATTTTACGAGAGTTTTGTACGGAAAGCAGTTGGAATACTAAAGACCGTCATTCTGATCTCTTCTAACTGAATGGATCATAACCTCTTTATATGCTATCATACTCGGTATCAAGTTAACCTAAACGGCAATATAGACTTTTTAACTTTGAGTGACACCAGCAAATTGTATTAACCCTAGCAGGTCGTTCCCAGGTG
Source organism: Palaemon carinicauda (assembly GCF_036898095.1). Classification (NCBI taxonomy): domain Eukaryota; kingdom Metazoa; phylum Arthropoda; class Malacostraca; order Decapoda; family Palaemonidae; genus Palaemon; species Palaemon carinicauda. The sequence goes on from NC_090769.1 coordinate 16,285,412, forward strand.
GCATGGTAGGTAATTTCTCATAATAAAGTTAACTTTTCACGAGACATAATGCTAAGAATATTCACGAGGCTCTATAAGATGAACATTTTACAGAGAACATAGAAATAAATATAGTGAATGGTGATCCTTCACTCATTATCCTGGATAATATGAAGTTCAACAATAACACTGTTTATTCAACCTGATATTGAACAGAACATTATTGTTTTGGGAAGAAGAATTAAACGTACTTCCTATGTTTTAATACCCCTTCCTACATATTGTTTTTAAATATGCAATTGAATATTCAAGACCTTCGTTTATTAAATTGTAAATAGTTTAACGCATTGGTGTAACACACGCATATATATATATATATATATATATATATATATATATATATATATATATATATATATATGTGTGCGTGTGTGTAATTTGTGGTGGCACGTTTTATATAGATATTTACTTTAAGAGCAGCTTTCCTGGTCCTATCACAAAGGGGTACCCTACGCTCTGTAGGACCTACAAGATCAGTTTATTGTGTACGCCCTTAGATATTTTGAGTATCACACAGCGTATAGCGTTTATCGTTAAATCCACATTATCGAAGCACTTGGAGAACAAGAACGTCTTAAAAAAGTTAATATTCAAATACCTTCCAGTGGTAAATCTCTCCAACAATTACGTGACTACGTACTATGGAATAACTGGCTTGCACATAAATTGTCTAGCTGACCCAGTGTTATACAAAAATAAAATAAAAGGAAGAGATTTTTTTTTCAAGTAAGGTCTCCGGATAGAGCAAAGGTGAGAAGTGTGTGACAAAACATGACACCAATATATTTTTTTTCTTTTAAGAGACAAATCTAAGGAAATACCCTTTCAATATAGCTCCCATCAGATAAATACGTTCTTTATAAAAGTGACAATAGCTTGAGAAATCGAATAACACTAAAGGAGTTTGTACAGAGATTTAATTTTTAATTTGGACAAGGAACAGTTATAAAAAAAACTGATGTCTCAATTAAATTTCCTGACGTATTCTGCAAGGTTAGAACGAACTCAGTAATGATATGAATTTTTAAATTTAGAATTAATTTTCGAACACTTACCTGTATAACTTAATTCAGCCGACACAGATGTGATCGGCTGAATTAAGTTATACAGGTTAAGTGTGAGACAAATGCATAGTTAAATATGCAATACAGAACAGGCTGTACCTCAGCATTATATAAACCCAAGGGAGAATAAATGGGTTTATGAATTAGGGCTATGTAGTCCGGTCCTGGGGCCTTAGGGTCATTCAGGGTCCAAGTGCAACAGGAGGAAAACCTTGGAGTTACAATATGAATTGAAAAGTTGAACGAGGTTGGACATAAAGATGAAAGAAAGAAGCAGGAAAAGAGGTACGGAGGAGGATATAAGGCAAGTCGAGCTAAGGGTGTAGTGCAAAGACCCTAAATAATGCCCACAGTGCACTGCGTGAGGCTCACTGACAGCATTACCCTTATACGAGTACAAAAGAATATATGCAACAAAGACTATATTGGATCGTAAATGCTTCAAATTTAGTACATTTACAAATCACGTTACACAGAATTCTCCCGTACGGTACTGTAAACTGTATTTTGAAAATACGCTTCATAAAGATAAAAAATAGGTCAGTAGATTTTCAGTGGAAAAAAAATCTTGAAGAAACCATGTAAGTTAAACTGGGGAAAACAAAGAAAACCCCCTGGTGTCAAGATGACGAAACACTCTCGTGCACTGGAGTGGGGGGCAAGACGTGCCCGATCGCTGAAATCTGGAGTATCGACTGGGTTCAGGAGGAGGGACGAGTGAATACAGTGCTTTCCAGAAGCCTTTGTCGTGATGCCTAATGGCTCTTCACTCCACCAGTCCAATTAAATCAACATCCTCTCGCCGGCTATGGTAATCAATGGGACAAGGACTCTACAGCAACCGATATCCGTCAAAAACCCTTTGCGCTCTGTTTAGTCATCATTTCGAAGATTCGTTAGCGTCATCATGATTAAAATTGTCCCCGGCATTATCATTATCCTCGTAATTGTTGGTGGCATTGTCATTGTTGTTGATATATTATCATCATTACTGTTGTTGGCATTGTCATTGTTGTTGATATATTATCATTATCATCATCACTGTTGTTGATTTCAGAAGACTAGAATTATAAGGAATCAAAAGTAACACTCACTAACTTCTTGGTACCTGTGTCTGATCGGAAAGAACATACCACCAAGATAAAGAGAGAGAGAGAGAGAGAGAGAGAGAGAGAGAGAGAGAGAGAGAGAGAGAGAGAGAGAGAGAGAGAGAGAGAGAGAGAGAGAGGGGGGGGGAGTGGTATTATGATAACATGACAGAACGCAGATCAGTAAGAAATTTTTACTTTAATGTGAAATTTGAAAATTTTCGAAAAAGAAAAGTTCAAATACTGGAACGGTAAACGAAAATAGATACACGAATGGTGGAAGACGTACTAAAATATTGACATATCAGCGATGCTTTCTTGCTCTTTGTTGTAATTTACTTACGTAGATGAATTCTTTGAAATAGTAGTGTTCTTACAGAGTAACATGAGTTAAAATAAGACTAAATCATGACGGGATATTGCCACTCGTGTGGATCCGCAAAGGGAAAGGGCAAAGATAGGATAGGATGCGATTTTTGTCCAAGAAGTGTCTATATGGATGCTACTGTAGCACTAGTGATGCACTTATAGACAATACACTATTACTCTGTCCTGAATATATAGATGAAGCTAAAATTGCAATAAAGAGAGGAAGGGGTTGAGGAGAAAATCTAAGAAATGGAGCAAGAGCCACAGACGAGAAACATGGAGCAGGAAGAGAACGCGAAGCTAGAATTGCTGAATTGGAGAGCAACATTGGGATTTTGGGAGTGTCGTTGTTGACTCGGCGAATGCTACACACACTACTGACCTAAAAACAGACAACCTTATTGAAAAATTTGATAATCTCGCGAAAAATATTGAATGAATTAACACATCAAACACTGATAGCCCCCAAAATGGGAAAATAACATATGCTGAAAAAGTTAATGAAAAAAAATATTAGAAATCAAATCCACAGAAGCATGAACTAAAATCATCAACAGGAAAATGTGATTGAAAAAGCACTCAAACAAATACCAATTCTTAATACGAGATAAAACTTCAAATGGAAATGGAAATTTCGCTGATGACAGGATTAGAGACGAAGCCGTAAACAAGATTCAAAACATGGTTGCTGATAACAAACGAGGAAAATTAGAAATCTAAAAAAATAATGATATGCAATGTATTTAGTGATGAAGGCAATACAGTTAATACTTTGATTCATAGGAATCGTTGTTTAGATCCGCTACAGAATGTAGAAAAGATAAGTCTGTTATTCAAGAATAGCGCGGTGGATGGGACTATCCCTTCATGCTAAAATGTGATCCTGAAATTCGAAAGTCTATTCATGTAATGGCGACAAATCTATATTGTGATGGGCCACGTATATACGTGATAGGTATCACGCGATCACCTGCTTTCACTGTCAAAGGAATTGACATTTTGAAAAAGACGAAGTTCAAGACTAATGATAAAGACTGCAGGAAATCATAACACCAAGGAATGCACCTTTCATGGAATAACAAGTGTAAAAAAAAAAAAAAAAAAAAAAAAAAAAAAAAAATTATGAAATTGTGAAGCTTTGGACATTGACGAGACTAGCAGGATACTAAGAACGTCATAAATTGAGGCTATGTAAATATTCAATCTATTGGTTATAAAACGATTCAAATTAGAGAATTGATAAATGAGAAATGATTCGACATAGCGATAACTAAAACATGGCTAAATGACTGTTTTTTTTTATCGCTTCCATACTGTGGATTTTACAATTAATGTGAGATACGCTGTGTGATACTCTAAATACCTAAGAATGCCTACGACAACAGATCTTTTAGGTGATGTAGGCCGCAGGGTTTTAATGTGTGATAAGATCATAAAACAGCTATTAAAGTGAAGTAAAAGTAAGTCTCGTTATAGAGACTCAATTGAAATACTACGTACATGATACCGGTATTGAAAGAAATGGAGGGACAATATATACAAAATCTAAAAACCATAATATAAAGGGCAGGAAACAATAATAAACATAATGTACTGTTCATACATTATCTAATTGGACCCCATTACTAAAACGCCAAACTTTAGTCCTTTTTTTTTTCTGGCGTGCGTTGGCTACTGAGAATAAAAGAGAATAGAAAAATAATTGCTTCGATATGGACAGGGAGTAAAATACTCTAGTGACGACACATTGTCACACTTCATTTATTGCAACATCAAAATGTTGAATTACTCTAGTGACGACACATTGTCACAGTTCATTGATTGCAACATCAAAATGTTGGGGATAAACGGGACAAAGGGAAGAGGGGAGTTTTTGAAATCTGACATTTCTTTATTGAACTCTATTCTAGAGAAGATTGACAGGAGAGCCTCCCTACAGGAAACCTGGTCTCATGGTGCAAAATAGTTTTTGGTTTACAATCACAAGATCTTTAGATTTTCGTTCACACGTTTACTATTTTGCCTTTACGAGGCTTGTCACAAACAAAACACTTTTTTACTATGTTGATCTTTGTAAATATAATAAAGGTTTTGATGTACTATATAAATTTACATAAAAACCAAATATCGAAACATATCATAATTATAAAAATCCCCATATTCCATATAAAAAGCATATTATATAAATAAACCGAGCTGTACGATAGTCATTAGACAAAACACAATGCATATGTAAACCCAGTACCATATCTAATAGTGCCTTTGCCTTATTTTTGAATTTGGACATACAGTAATCAATCTTCACTATAAGAATTCGAATCAGTCGACAATGACAATTCCATTTAAGATAAAAAAAAGTCTTTTCAGTGTGTGGAGGTAATGAAGTGGGCCGGGTTGTTACAGCTTTCGTTGCTGGCTTCAATCATGCCAGACTCGCATTTTAGCAGATTTCTGCAACGCCATTATCCGTTAATGGTCACGCAACTGGAGGTATAATCATTTTGGTATGATGTTATAGTCTTACTGGTGCGGTGTTACCAGTTACCACTGGTAATATTCTTTGGATGGTAAGTTAGTTTTGTAATCCTTTATAAATCAATATTTGGTAATTAATTAAAAAAAAAAAAAAAATCGTAACACATTGTATGGGATCTTTGGGTTAGCACTGCATACAATTCCGTACTGTGCACATTTTACACACAATCGTACTTCTTTTCATTGATATACTGAAAGGGGCGATATGCTAAACACTACAGTTATGATTTCTTTGATATTAGTAAATAACGGAGACATATCTGGTATGTGTATTTTATTTTATGGGAATTTCATATTCTTTTCTTTGAAATTATAGACGAGAATAAATATAAATGGTTTTAAAGGTTCTTTCAGAACACCTGAAAACCCATTATGAATATGACTGCCAACGATGTTTTCTGGTAATTTCTCTTATTAACGCGAACTCCCAATTTGGAACCGCACAACCCTTTTAGATTATGTGCCTTTTTCAACTGCATAGTTTTCGGACGATCTCATTATCAACAACAACTTGGTAATCTAAACGTTTTAACGTACAATAAGCCATGGCAAAACATTTATACAAAATACCCATTTCCCTAAAAAAAATTTAATGAGCACACACATAAACATACATTTTCTTTGCCTTAACTATACCACCTGAACTCCATCATTAAACAATGTATTAAAAATGTAAATATGAAGTATAGGGTCACTTCAAAAACACACACGACAGTTATAAAAAGAAAAATTCAAGTTAATAATGCAAAGAACAAATCCCCGAACCATTTGTCCTTTGCATTTCCTTCACGCTTAACATAACAACAGATTCATATAATAAAAAATATGGGAATGCAAAAGCACTTGGCAAAATGGCCACTGCTACAATAACGGACTGGAAGTACTTGGCAGGGTATTAAGGGGCAAGTCCAATTTGTTCTTCGTTAAAGCAGAACCAACGAAGGGGAATAGGTCGGCCGTCTGACATTCAGAAGAATCCGGGGGTGGCACACACACACACACACACACACAAAGGTAGAAAGAGCGCGACAGTTCATCCAGCAGTTTTTAGGGGATCTCCCATGTTAGTCAAAACTTAGAATTAACCGAACTGTAAATTTGATAGATATATTGCAATGTCACATGAGCTTCAATACGATGGAATAGTCAGCTATGAGAAAAAGTTGCTAGTCACGGTACGATTTGTGTCATGATGTAAAATATATATATTACACCTAAGGAATAACGTAATATTGGCCCTCTTCTAAAATCTATCTTTTCAAGAGAGCCAGTGATCAGATAAATGTATCTTTTACTCGAGACCCTCAGGTATTTAGAGATATATTGATATATAATCCACAAATGTCTCAGACACAAACTAAAATCATACACTAAGTGAAATATGTGTTTACATTCCTTCAAAATATTAGATCAATAATAACTAGAGGAGTAATCTAAGAAGAAAAGCTGAACATCCTACATAGATATTATGCTATAGGTCAAAGAACACGCAAGAACTTGCTACGAGGAGAAAGGTGTCACTCAAATGTCAACATAACTGAGTCACCCGACAACGAAAAAGAAAGTGGTGAAAAATCACCAGAAAATAAGAACAAGTAGAATTTTGTTAAAAATCGAAAAAGGCTATAGTTAAGTGTGTGGGCAAAATACAATTGTTATATATAAAAAAAAAGAAGCGAGAGGAGATGGATATTCGTCTTTTGATAGATATTCGTATATTCTCTGGTATAGAACACAAATCGGAATCTACGTTAGCAAGATATCTTGTTCACGAACAGATAGATTTTTATTTATCTTTTTAGATCTTGATGTTTGGAACATTTTACCCAAGTTCGGTGACCAAATGAACGCCTGTATCGTAGAATATTTACTTTTTAAGGCTGCTTCCAAATATACTCGCAAAAATTGAAAAATACGCTTTCAAATTATATTTTGTGAACATCTATTTGTAATATTCGGTCATTCATGCTAAGTTATACTAAGCTTCTATAACAAGTATATTTACTTAAGGGTGTAACAAACATCATATAGGAAATGTTTGGTACGAAGGCAAGCAGCTGAAATTCAAAGGAAGGTAGGAGCAAGGAACTCAGGATTGGGGCAACAACTAGAGGTATTGACCTTTAAACGTGTTGGTCGCCAATGTTATTTCGTTTACCTCTTGATAGAATTTTCAAAATATATCTAAAATATATCTATGTGAGAAAAAAAAGAAAGGCCCAGGTATCTAAGGATTTCAGCCCAGGTATCTAAGGATTTCAGTCAAGGTATCTAAGGATTTCAGTCAAGGTATCTAAGGATTTCAGCCCAGGTATCTAAGGATTTCAGCCCAGGTATCTAAGGATTTCAGTCAAGGTGTCTAAGGATTTCAGCCCAGGTATCTAAGGATTTCAGTCAAGGTATCTAAGGATTTCAGCCCAGGTATCTAAGGATTTCAGTCAAGGTATCTAAGGATTTCAGTCAAGGTATCTAAGGATTTCAGCCCAGGTAACTAAGGATTTCAGTCAAGGTATCTAAGGATTTCAGTCAAGGTATCTAAGGATTTCAGCCCAGGTAACTAAGGATTTCAGTCAAGGTATCTAAGGATTTCAGCCCAGGTATCTAAGGATTTCAGTCAAGGTATCTAAGGATTTCAGCCCAGGTATCTAAGGATTTCAGTCAAGGTATCTAAGGATTTCAGTCAAGGTATCTAAGGATTTCAGCCCAGGTAACTAAGGATTTCAGTCAAGGTAACTAAGGATTTCAGCCCAGATATCTAAAGGATTTCAGCCCAGGTATCTAAGGATTTCAAATCGATTTAGGAAAAGTTTGGAAGTTGAAAGATGAGGTTTATTTAAAATTTTAGGTGCTCCCAATAATTATAGGATATTCAAGTCACCGAAATTGTCACTAAATAAATCTGCTTTGAGGAAAAATATCTTCTTGAAATTACTACCTTTAGGTGATTTTATGATGTATCAAAAGATTACCCAGCAACCGAATATTGTGAAGCCAAGATCAACGTTATTCCTGAACGCTTTGATTTTTATTATTTGTGATAAAAAAAAAACGGTCGTTAAATCCAGTGTTTACGAGTTTTGTAAGGTTCAGTGGCAACGCATCATTATTTCGACACATTAATAAGAATATCGCGGGATAACTATCAAGGGAGTCCGCCATATACGTTTCAAAATTGCTTTACCATCAGAGGGAAAAGTCTAAAAACAAAAAAACAGAAAGGGTAACTCAATTTCGTAATACTTGAAATTAAGTTTAATCTGAAAAATATTGAGCGCGCAATATTTTTAATTAATACCGAAGAATAAAAAAACAACCACAAATATTCGTTTCCTGTTTAAAAGAAAAATCGCTTTCATTCACCTCAAAGCATATTCAAAATTATCGTCAGGCATTTTACGCTAATTTCAACTGTTTGAACGAAGTTCTTTCCTTCCTTACTAACCAGTTCTAAAAACTTACATATATATATATATATATATATATACACACACACACACACACATATATATATATATATATATATTATATATATATATGTGTGTGTGTGTGTGTGTATATATGTCATAAAAGCGAATATAAAACTCATCCTATCCACATTACACTGCCATAAGAAAATTCAGGTTTCATAGTTATTCCTTTTATGGCTCCTGGAAAGATATGCATTCAAGATTTATGCATATTTCTTACGAAAAAAGCTGCATGGAGAGGGAGAGAAATAGCCTGGCTATTTGCATCAGATATGCAAAGTATAAGAAGCTGGCTATTGACTACGTATCTACCTCGCAATATGAAAAATGCATGAGTTTCCGCGGGCAATCTCTCATATTTATGGAGGCATGCCCCATGATAATGAGGAAACTGCCTAAGATATTTTGGGCTTTTCCCATAGGTTTATCTTCCACTTGTTATATATTTCAGGTCTTTTATACTTATGTTTCAAACTTTAAAATTGTAAGCTACAGTGTAAGAAGTTCATTTACTCTAGTAACTATAAGTGTAAGGTACAGTGTGCGGAGTTTATTTACTCTGATAACTATAAGTGTAAGGTACAGTGTGCGGAGTTTATTTACTCTGATAACTATAAGTGTAAGCTACAGTGTACGGAGTTTATTTACTCTGATAACAGTG
>NC_090769.1:16299634-16327134 GCF_036898095.1 Palaemon carinicauda
GTTATAGCTGAAAAATGTATGGAAACTTGAAATTGTCGTATGCAAATGGACACTTGAGAGAGAGAGAGAGAGAGAGAGAGAGAGAGAGAGAGAGAGAGACTACATCGAACAATGCCATGACTGGGTGTGGAGGACTTTCTGCGGAGTGTGTGAAGCCTAGGCAATTGTATTCGCTCGAGTTCATGTGCCGTTTATAGCTGTTCAACAGCTCTGTTGCCATGTAACTTTGGGATTAAAAACCTAGGTTTTAGTTTTCTCCTAAATGCAAAATTACAATAACAGAAAATACAAAATTAATCATCAATCTACTCGAGGACTCGTCTCAAAAACAAATATCTCAGAAGTAATAAATACTTTGTAAGCAAGACGAAAAATTTCGTGTTGCTCTCTCTCTCTCTCTCTCTCTCTCTCTCTCTCTCTCTCTCTCTAGGTACTCCTTTCTCGGTAAGAGGATTAGACAGAAAACAAATATATGCAACTTCAAGTATACAAATGAGAGACGCCCGAATGTAATCTCCCATCATATTGTCTTCGCGACTCACGAGTAATTGGACATGGATAAGCTGGATCTTTTAACATTTCTTGTCTCTTTTACTAATTACTAATTACACCGTGAAAGAGAGAGAGAGAGAGAGAGAGAGAGAGAGAGAGAGAGAGAGAGAATTACAAATGTAGCAAAAAAATTTGCCATCTATTTAAAAGCGGAGCAACCCCCAAATTAGTAGATCAAGGAATTAAACCCAGTCCAACATCTACATAATACAAACTCTGACTTCTCTACTGCAGTAAACTAACTCCCCCAAAACTGGCTTTCTTGCATCATCCTGCATCGTTTAACACCCCTTAAATAATACTACTAAAATATATGCATCTCTCTCTCTCTCTCTCTCTCTCTCTCTCTCTCTCTCTCAGTGCAACAACAGTGCAGATCCTTTGAGTCACTTTACTGGGTCTTTAACTTTTATCAAAGATTCTTGAGGGCGCCGAGATTGCTAAGCATACTGTCATTCCACAGTGGACCTGACGGATGAACTTCCATTGTACTTTCAACCTTCAGACTCGCTTTATATAAGACTGGACAATCAATGGTGGACAAGAAGCGACCTGACCTTTCCAACGCTCACCCTGACTTCCAACCTTTGTAACTTCGCTACTATCAGCAGATGGTAAATACGCTTTAAGCTTCTTAATTTTTTTTTTTTTTTATTGAAATTTACTTATTCTGGAGACATGTCCGTCTTATCGTTTTATGCTGGACACAAAGTTCCATGGTTTATTTTCTAAAAATTATTCCGAATTTAATTCTACTAAGCATCAACATTCTTGGTTAACTGAGCTTAATTAACCTAAAAACAGAGTGTAAAAAATACACTTCTAATACTGGCGGTACTCAAAGTAGCGTTATCTAAAAATGGGAGCGAATAAAGACATTAATCCGGCCTTTTTTTTTAATACTTTTACTTTCTTTTCGCTGTCTGAGGATTACCTGAGGAACCAGTTAGTGAGAGATTGGTTATAAAAAAAACAAACAAACAAACCTGTGACACTAAGTTTCTCACTATAAACATAACTTGATGTAAGCAAAGTAACTACTCACATTATTACATATAATAATGTTAAGGTAAATGAACGCATAGAATAAGGTGCAGGTCTACTTTGAGTATTATAAAAAAAAAAAAAAAAAAAAAAAAAGAGAGAGAGAGAGAGAGAGAGAGAGAGAGAGAGAGAGAGAGAAGAAGAAGAAGAAGAAGAAGAAGAAGAAGAAGAAGAAGAAGAAGAAGAAGAGTATTAACGAAATAGCGAAAGTTTACATATTCTAGTTCTGCTCTGAATTTCTTAGCGCACCTCATTAGCACAAACCATAAGATACTATTACTACATATTCCTGGTGTTCATTGCAGTGGGTCATATATCAAGTATTTATGTACTTTTGTCAAATCTAAGGAAATTTCCTGTTAGGCAAAAGGGATGCTATCAAAACTGGTCAACAACACAACTGAAAAAAAACACACAGAAAACTCTGAAAGTATTTCAAAATGCTTACAAAGGCAATACGAATAATGCTAAATTTCACGATCAACAGAGACAAACATCATTATTTTCACGCTAGATATAACATTCGCTTGTATTGCAAGTTCAGTTGCAATGGCGCATATATATATATATATATATATGTGTGTGTGTGTGTGTGTGTGTGTGAGTGTGTGTGTGTGTACATAAGCGGATATCTACTGTATAAATACAAAAATATGTATGTATATATACGTACAGTATATATATATCTATCAATATGCATATATGTATGTTTATTCATATATATACACACTATATTCACATATTTATATATATGTATTGTCTATACTGTATACTGTATATACTCGTACACAGACACAAACACATACACACACATACACATATTATATATATATATATATATATACAGTATATATATATATATATATATACACACATATATATATATATATATATACACAAGCAGGACAAATATTAAAATTTATGGTTTTTTTCTAATCATACATGATAACACATCTGTTTTCTTGTGTTTGTGGCCTTGTTCTCAGCAAAAAATCAACCATTCAGAATACTTTCAAATACTAACACTATAGCGCAGTTCTGGGTTAGTTGAAAGAACGCACTGCAATAAACATTGATGTTAGGAAAACACACCTTAATAGGACTGCAACCAAACAAATTGTTCAAGTTTTATGTGAAGTGAGTGCATGTGTAAGAACATACATTAGTGAATAAGATATTTAAAAGAATGAGCATTATATGTTTGGTATTTTATATAAAGAAAATAGAAATACTTGATACTCTATTCGGGAAGATACCATGGTGGTCTGGTTTGTCATCGACATAAACCCAGTAATATTTGATCCAACAAGTCTAAAAAGAGAGATTTTTACGGCCGTTATCTATTTAAAAGGTTTATACTGAGCAGATGAAAAACCAAAGTTTTTAACAAAGTTCAATTGAAATTGGAGAGGTTTAGAATCCGCACTTCCTTCCTTGCCCACTAGAAATTGAACTCTTAGCGAACTATAAAATTATTCAGACAAAAACAGATTTGATTGAATCAGGAACATTATAACCCCCAAGTAGTTTTCCTTGTGGTATGCTTAATAAGGAAAAGCAAAGTCATAAGAACTAGTTTTTGTTCCTCTGAATAGGCTCTTCAAACCAGTGAATCCCAGATGACAGTTTTTATACCCAGACATCCAACGCAATCGCAAGTGACCTTAAACTACATTTTGCTCATTCCGAAAGAGTCAAGTTACCGAGCGGGTAAAAAAATAACCTTAAATGTGTTTAACCGATTAATTTCTTTTGTCACCACACATAATATTAATAAATATTTTGTCTTTCCCCCTAAAAAACTCAAATTGCCGAATTTGAAAAATACCTTTGGTGTTGCATTTAAAAGATTTGCTGAACACCATACAATCACCAGTTCCTCTAAACATGAGACAAGTTCCGAACGGTTTAAAGTTGTTGGAGGCAATATACAATGCGTATATTGGCTCCAACAACTTTAAACCTTTCGTAACTTGCCAGTGGGTTCTGGGGCATTCAAACATGTGGCCTCAAGATGTGAGCAACAAGCTCCCACTTGACAATAGGACTGATGACACTAAGTCTTTCAAGGAAATTGAGGACTTTCTCGTTTTCGTGAGTGTTATGGTAATATGGATTTGACAATTAACGCAGACTACGTCGTATAATTCTCCAGATACTTAGTAAAAGAAAGTAATTTGAATAAAATTTATATTACTTTTAGCTTAAATAATATTTTTCCCATAAATATTGAAATAATGCCCCTTCTAAATACTGAATTTTGATATTTTTTATAGATTCGAAAACAACTTGAGTCACTGTCTTTAAAAAATCTTTTAAGATCAAGATACAATACTAGCAATTATGGTAAATAAAAACAGCACAACAACTAGTAAATGACCAGTTGAACTTGTGAGTTATTAATACACTTTTCATAAAGAAAAAAAAAACATAAAATCTTCAACTGTGCAGCGATGAAAAGAACACATAGCTGGGAATGCTATCTCAGTAAAAAAAAAAAAAAAAAACTATTTCAAATTATTTCACATTTATGCTGGAACATTATTGCATCGTCTTAATCACATTCGGTAATTTTTTTCTTTTTAATTTCTATTATCGTCACAACTGTTTATCGATCACTAATACTTTCATCTTCATCACTATCATTGTTACCATGTATATCAAGAGGTTATTCTGCATTATTGTGAACGTGTATTCGTGTCCACAAGACTCTTAATATTATCAATTCAATTGCCAACTCCCCTTAAACGATAGCAATAGCCAGGTATTTACACTTGTACAAAAGTTTATTTTAAAAAGGGAAATTTTATGAATTTTAATGAATCACCAAAATGAAAACTATGAGTATTAAATATCATGAAATTTACCAATGAATCACTGAATAGATCTAGAGTAAAATGTAAATTCCAAAGGGCCTCGGTTAGATTTCGCAAGTCGTCGGGCCGAAGGTCAGAAAAATTCCAGTATATAAGACTGAAACACACCAAAGATAAAAATGCACTGGAATCAACCAGATTACAAATGACCTGTTTGGCACACGACCTAATTGCACCCAATGTTGGCAGGTTGGCAACACTCGCATCAGGGTACACACGTACTTGAGCGAAAAAAAAAAAAAAAAAAGATTTGTTGATCCAGCCATGATGACGAAATTATGTAAATTCAGATAAAAGAAATTATGGACTAGTTGGTGCATCATGAGTCACATCCTTGATGTTATATCTGAATTAATACCAGTGACAATGGTTTTATCACAGTTGCTAAAAAATAAAGCAGACATTTAAATTTGTAGAAAATCATCTTAATATTATTAATAAAGTCCTTATATTATGAAAATAGTCTAAATAAATGAACTACTTCCAAAGGTGGAGCGAAAAAATGTAATTCTAGGCTACTCTGAACGAACTGGCCGAAAGTAATAGGGATCAAAATTTGTTTACTGGTAAATTTTCTAGATGTTACATTAAAACACAACAGAAAATTATTGTTAAAATAGATGGTTGTCTGAAAAGAGAGAGAGAGAGAGAGAGAGAGAGAGAGAGAGAGAGAAATCCGATCAATTTCGTATTGCCGGATGAAAAAGGAAATGAAAAGTGAATCTCAAGAACGTGAACCTGGACAAGTGGATGGAATTAGGCTCCAAGCCTTTAAGGGCAAGCCGGTCATCTCGCCTTTCGACTGGACGAATGTGTTGTCGTCAACACAGATTTCACAATAGTTCAATCAACGCTAAAATGATCTCTGAAAGAATGAGGAATGATTGTCATGGCTATAGCTAGCTACTATAAACAACGCTTTTAAAAGGCATAAAATTTATTGCATTTACATGTTTGAACACATTGTTAGAATAAGAATTTTAGATGTATATATGCATATATACGTTGCATACAGTATATGCATACGTGATACATACATACAATATATAAATATAGTATATTTCCCTTATACAATAAAGAGCAATTGTCTGGCTATATATATATATATATATATATATTATCTTTTCGGTCACGCTGGTACCCCAATAGGAAAGGAGAAGGGAGTGGGGAGGGTTTGCGTGTGAGTGCATATTTATCTAGATATTTAGCCATCATATTGGCTAGTCGCGAAAACTAGTATATTTATATATATATATGTATATGTATATATATATATATATATATATACATATATATATACACATATATATATGTATATATATGTATATATATATATATTTATTTATATATATATTTATATATATATATATATATATATAAAGTATATGCATGCATACATGCAGTATGTGCATACTGTACACACACACACACACACACACATATATATATATACATATATATATATATATATATATAAAGTATATGCATGCATACATGCAGTATGTGCATACTGTACACACACACACACACACACACACATATATATATATATATATATACATATATATATATATATATATATATGCTGGAACTACTTATTTGTATTACTCTACCATGACCCATTTATTAGTTCTAAGTTCACCTCATTGAGGATAATACTGGATTTGATCTCCCGGAGGGAAATGTCCTGGTTCCGTTTACTTTACAATACATTGTTTTTTCATTGAAAGAAAAAAAAGCAAGTTAATTCTTGGATATGTAGTTGTTACTAGATAGTGGTTGGTCGCAGTCGAAGTCGGTGCGGAAGAGAGAGAGAGAGAGAGAGAGAGAGAGAGAGAGAGTCGATTTAAGGAAAAATAACGCTATAGTCATGGCTTTGCAGCGTTCCTTCAACTTCTGGCTACGCTAACTTTAAAACCTTCTACTTTACCTCTGTTCTTACTTTCTTTCCTTTCTTATCTTGCTGTTCAACCTCTTTAACTTTTACCTTAGTGTAACCCTAGGTTTTACCTCAGATGCGCTTGGGCGCTGAATGGCTTCACAGGTCCCAGCGCCATGAAGGATAAACAGCATTTTCTACAAGTAAAGTTGGCTTCATTAATTCCGGAACACTGGTGTCTCCTTATCTTCCCATGAAGTGTACAGGAATTAATGAAGCCAACCTGTACCAGAGAAATGTAAAGAAGAATGTTCATTACTCTCGGCAAGGTTTTTTTTTTTTTTTTTTTGAATAAAAAATTTATAGTTAGCTATTCTATGATCTAAAAAATATTTTTTTTTATGCGATTGTGTATATATAATGATTTTAATTCTATTAAACTTCATGTAAAAGTTTTTGTTATTTTCATATTGAACAATTTATGTTTACTCTCTCCCTTGCTATTCACCGCTTCCCTTTTAAAACACTTTCGTTCTGTGTGTGCCATTTTCCTCCATAGACATATTCAAAGAATATAGACATAATCAAAGAATATAGACATATTCAAAGAATATAGACATATTCAAAGAATATAGACATATTCAAAGAATATACAATTATATGCAATATTGCAAATGGAATTATTGAATCAGCTAGGATATAAATATATAATTTGAAATGTATGTTATAGTTGGCTGTCCTGATAACACGAGTCTAATTAGGGACGGGGGACCTAAAACTAATAACTACGCCCTCCTTTTACCCCATTTACGAGTAATACAAAATCCATCTTACTCTCAAATATTAAGCTATGTGAACTGATCTACCTTTCCACGATTCTATACAACCCCTCGCATCCCCTCGCATTCGTTCTGCCAGAGGGTAAAAATGAAAATATAATAAAATATGGAAGAAAGGGTCTGGAGAACCCTCTCTCTCTCTCTCTCTCTCTCTCTCTCTCTCTCTCTCAAGAAAACAGAGGAATTAAAATGTTTTGAGAATCAGCTATTTACCAATTCGTTTCTCTCTCTCTCTCTCTCTCTCTCTCTCTCTCTTTCAACGAAACAGAGGAATGAAAATGTTTTGAGAATCAGCTATTTACCAATTCGTTTCTCTCTCTCTCTCTCTCTCTCTCTCTCTCTCTCTCTCTCAAGAAAACAGAGGAATGAAAATGTTTTGAGAATCAGCTATTTACCAATTCGTTTCTCTCTCTCTCTCTCTCTCTCTCTCTCTCTCTCTCTCTCTCAAGAAAACAGAGGAATTCAAATGGTTTGAGAATCAGCTATTTACCAATTCGTTTAAAGATTCAACGAATAAGTAACTGATAAACATCGATGGCATTATGATAGTTGCAGCATCGTAAAAGCTATTTTTTTTTCTTCATAATTATTACAAGCTTATCAAAATACAACTGGGGATTGGAAATCAGTGATCAGATCAAGTGGCGAGGAGATGAATGAGAATAGTCCAACGATCGTGTTATACTAATAACAAAGTGTTCCTTGCCTAGCAATCTAACCAGAAAATAAGAGGACATTTTGGAGTTGAATTTTTGGGAGTAAAAAATTTCTGGGTTTGAAGACGAGAACAAGTCTGGTGATTGGTGGTAGGTAACATTGCCTGAGTGCGAGTTTTCTACAAAATAAGTTATAATTGCCATTCATTGCCTGGAGTCTGAAACAAGAAAAGACAAAAACACGTAAAGATGACAAAAACACGTTTTCTTTTATCTTGCAGCGTTTTGAGTTAAAAAACGAGTGTGTAAGGCATAAGATAAAAAACTAATTACACCGTGAGAATGGTCAACCTTGGCCATGAGAGAGAGAGAGAGAGAGAGAGAGAGAGAGAGAGAGAGAGAATATGAAGTCTCCATCAAAGTTCGTTTCATAAGGAGGTAGGCTAATCTGTTAATGCTACTTAAATCCTGCTAATCCCCAAGTCAAAAGTCATTCAGTGAAAAATCTTTAGCAATTCATTATCGTTTAATTTTCCTTCTGAAAGGCGCATTCTGAGAATATGGAAATGACATACGATATGATGAACGAGAATTACATATTCCAAAACTATAAAAAATAACAATTATTGGCAGTGCGAAATTGTCCAGTTGTTCGTTGCTCAACTAAGATAATGTTGAAATCCAGATGAAAATCATGATAATGAAGTAAAATATATTAAAGAAGTATCAAGTGTGATTGCACAAACTAGAAGTATAAATTAAGCTTCAGCCAATCCCTCTACAAACAGCTAATCTACGTCAATATATTAAAAGATTTTCCCCCTTTCTACGCGTTCTAATTCTCTTTTGATGATGTTTGTACTCTTGGCAACTCTCAATGATTTCACTTAAAATTACACTAAAAACTCAATGAATTTTTATCTTCATGGATCATTTTAATTTCTAACTTTTATTTCAGGAAAAAATATTAATGAAATAACTTCCATCATTTTATTTTTAACACTCAGTGAAACTCACTATTACTCAGTTCTTCAATAATTTACCACATCCCAATGTCCCAAATTTAATCTCACTCCGGCCAATTAAAATACTGAAAACTAACGACAATACATCATAACGTGAGACAAAATTACGGATTACACGCAAAGTAATTAAAAAGTTAAATATTTTTAACGAACGACTGAGAAATTCAGCTAAAGGGAAACCAATGAATTCAAAACACATGAAGTTAACTTCATGTAGGTATGGTTGGAAACAGAGAAATTCTTAAAGAGAATAAATAGATTCATTTATCTTAAGAACATGCAGAGATGGCATGTACACTATGCTTAGCTGGATAATTACTCATTACGATTCGTCAATTCTTAAAATGATAGGCAGTACTATACTGTAACAAGGAACATCAAAAACTGCAGTCAACGAATTTAGTTCTTATAGAATTCGTATATATTTATGTTAACTATGAATTTTTAAACATTGTGAAGAACTTAATGAACAAAACATGATTATAAAATGAAAAGGAAGAATATTAATTTTGAAGGAAAAGAATTTATCCTCGCACAAAACTTTATTAACTACGATAGCAATGTCACGTGAACGAAAATATTTCACATTCGGGTATATCAGATTGTTATTCAAGACATTCTTATAATTTGTAAAAGTAGAGAGATTTAAGGAAAACAAGAACATGAATCCGAAAAAAACATGAAGTAAACCACTGCTAAAGTTCACAGGCAGATCTGCTTTTTCACCTGAATAAACCTTGCTTTTCGGTGAAATTTCCTTTGACCTGACTTTCTGTTCGTTGTCACTGGGAGTCCTTGGGATAACTGGTCTATCATCTGTGAATTCTGTTGCGTGGAGCCGTTTTTCGAAAGCTTAACTAATTTAAAACCCATAAAGACTTGGTAATTTATTTTAATGTTCTACTTCGATAGCTTAACTAATCTAAATCCCAGAAAGATTTGGTAATTTTTTTAATGTTCTACTTCGATAGCTTAACTAATCTAAATCCCAGAAAGATTTGGTAATTTATTTTAATGTTCTACTTCGATAGCTTAACTAATCTAAATCCCAGAAAGATTTGGTAATTTTTTTTAATGTTCTACTTCGATAGCTTAACTAATCTAAATCCCAGAAAGATTTGGTATTTTTTTTTAATGTTCTACTTCGATAGCTTAACTAATCTAAATCCCAGAAAGATTTGGTAATTTTTTTTAATGTTCTACTTCGATAGCTTAACTAATCTAAATCCCAGAAAGTTTTGGTAATTTTTTTTAATGTTCTACTTCGATAGCTTAACTAATCTAAATCCCAGAAAGTTTTGGTAATTTTTTTTAATGTTCTACTTCGATAGCTTAACTAATCTAAATCCCAGAAAGTTTTGGTAATTTTTTTTAATGTTCTACTTCGATAGCTTAACTAATCTAAATCCCAGAAAGATTTGGTAATTTTTTTTAATGTTCTACTTCGATAGCTTAACTAATCTAAATCCCAGAAAGATTTGGTAATTTTTTTTAATGTTCTACTTCGATAGCTTAACTAATCTAAATCCCAGAAAGATTTGGTAATTTTTTTTAATGTTCTACTTCGATAGCTTAACTAATCTAAATCCCAGAAAGATTTGGTAATTTTTTTTAATGTTCTACTTCGATAGCTTAACTAATCTAAATCCCAGAAAGATTTGGTAATTTTTTTTAATGTTCTACTTCGATAGCTTAACTAATCTAAATCCCAGAAAGATTTGGTAATTTTTTTTAATGTTCTACTTCGATAGCTTAACTAATCTAAATCCCAGAAAGATTTGGTAATTTTTTTTAATGTTCTACTTCGATAGCTTAACTAATCTAAATCCCAGAAAGATTTGGTAATTTTTTTTAATGTTCTACTTCGATAGCTTAACTAATCTAAATCCCAGAAAGATTTGGTAATTTATTTTAATGTTCTACTTCGATAGCTTAACTAATCTAAATCCCAGAAAGATTTGGTAATTTATTTTAATGTTCTACTTCGATAGCTTAACTAATCTAAATCCCAGAAAGATTTGGTAATTTATTTTAATGTTCTACTTCGATAGCTTAACTAATCTAAATCCCAGAAAGATTTGGTAATTTATTTTAATGTTCTACTTCGATAGCTTAACTAATCTAAATCCCAGAAAGATTTGGTAATTTATTTTAATGTTCTACTTCGATAGCTTAACTAATCTAAATCCCATAAAGATTTGGTAATTTATTTTAATGTTCTACTTCGATAGCTTAACTAATTTAAAACCCAGAAAGACTTGGTAATTTATTTTAATGTTCTACTTCGATAGCTTAACTAATCTAAATCCCAGAAAGACTTGGTAATTTATTTTAATGTTCTACTTCGATAGCTTAACTAATCTAAATCCCAGAAAGACTTGGTAATTTATTTTAATGTTCTACTTCGATAGCTTAACTAATCTAAATCCCAGAAAGACTTGGTAATTTATTTTAATGTTCTACTTCGATAGCTTAACTAATCTAAATCCCAGAAAGACTTGGTAATTTATTTTAATGTTCTACTTCGATAGCTTAACTAATCTAAATCCCAGAAAGATTTGGTAATTTATTTTAATGTTCTACTTCGATAGCTTAACTAATCTAAATCCCAGAAAGACTTGGTAATTTTTTTTTAATGTTCTACTTCGATAGCTTAACTAATCTAAATCCCAGAAAGATTTGGTAATTTTTTTTTAATGTTCTACTTCGATAGCTTAACTAATCTAAATCCCAGAAAGATTTGGTAATTTTTTTTTAATGTTCTACTTCGATAGCTTAACTAATCTAAATCCCAGAAAGATTTGGTAATTTATTTTAATGTTCTACTTCGATAGCTTAACTAATCTAAATCCCAGAAAGATTTGGTAATTTATTTTAATGTTCTACTTCGATAGCTTAACTAATCTAAATCCCATAAAGACTTGGTAATTTATTTTAATGTTCTACTTCGATAGCTTAACTAATCTAAATCCCAGAAAGATTTGGTAATTTATTTTAATGTTCTACTTCGATAGCTTAACTAATCTAAATCCCAGAAAGATTTGGTAATTTTTTTTTAATGTTCTACTTCGATAGCTTAACTAATCTAAATCCCATAAAGATTTGGTAATTTATTTTAATGTTCTACTTCGATAGCTTAACTAATCTAAATCCCAGAAAGATTTGGTAATTTTTTTTTAATGTTCTACTTCGATAGCTTAACTAATCTAAATCCCATAAAGATTTGGTAATTTTTTTTTAATGTTCTACTTCGATAGCTTAACTAATCTAAATCCCATAAAGACTTGGTAATTTATTTTAATGTTCTACTTCGATAGCTTAACTAATCTAAATCCCAGAAAGATTTGGTAATTTTTTTTTAATGTTCTACTTCGATAGCTTAACTAATCTAAATCCCATAAAGACTTGGTAATTTATTTTAATGTTCTACTTCGATAGCTTAACTAATCTAAATCCCAGAAAGATTTGGTAATTTATTTTAATGTTCTACTTCGATAGCTTAACTAATCTAAATCCCAGAAAGATTTGGTAATTTTTTTTCAATGTTCTACTTCGATAGCTTAACTAATCTAAATCCCATAAAGATTTGGTAATTTATTTTAATGTTCTACTTCGATAGCTTAACTAATCTAAATCCCAGAAAGATTTGGTAATTTTTTTTTAATGTTCTACTTCGATAGCTTAACTAATCTAAATCCCATAAAGATTTGGTAATTTATTTTAATGTTCTACTTCGATAGCTTAACTAATCTAAATCCCAGAAAGATTTGGTAATTTCTTTTTAATGTTCTACTTCGATAGCTTAACTAATCTAAATCCCATAAAGATTTGGTAATTTATTTTAATGTTCTACTTCGATAGCTTAACTAATCTAAATCCCAGAAAGATTTCGTAATTTTTTTTAATGTTCTACTTCGATAGCTTAACTAATCTAAATCCCATAAAGATTTGGTAATTTTTTTTTAATGTTCCACTTCGATAGCTTAACTAATCTAAATCCCATAAAGACTTGGTAATTTATTTTAATGTTCTACTTCGATAGCTTAACTAATCTAAATCCCAGAAAGATTTGGTAATTTATTTTAATGTTCTACTTCGATAGCTTAACTAATCTAAATCCCAGAAAGATTTGGTAATTTTTTTTTAATGTTCTACTTCGATAGCTTAACTAATCTAAATCCCATAAAGACTTGGTAATTTATTTTAATGTTCTACTTCGATAGCTTAACTAATCTAAATCCCAGAAAGATTTGGTAATTTATTTTAATGTTCTACTTCGATAGCTTAACTAATCTAAATCCCAGAAAGATTTGGTAATTTATTTTAATGTTCTACTTCGATAGCTTAACTAATCTAAATCCCAGAAAGATTTGGTAATTTTTTTTTAATGTTCTACTTCGATAGCTTAACTAATCTAAATCCCATAAAGATTTGGTAATTTTTTTTTAATGTTCCACTTCGATAGCTTAACTAATCTAAATCCCAGAAAGATTTGGTAATTTTTTTAATGTTCTACTTCGATAGCTTAACTAATCTAAATCCCAGAAAGATTTGGTAATTTTTTTAATGTTCTACTTCGATAGCTTAACTAATCTAAATCCCAGAAAGATTTGGTAATTTTTTTAATGTTCTACTTCGATAGCTTAACTAATCTAAATCCCAGAAAGATTTGGTAATTTTTTTTAATGTTCTACTTCGATAGCTTAACTAATCTAAATCCCAGAAAGATTTGGTAATTTTTTTAATGTTCTACTTCGATAGCTTAACTAATCTAAATCCCAGAAAGATTTGGTAATTTTTTTTAATGTTCTACTTCGATAGCTTAACTAATCTAAATCCCATAAAGATTTGGTAATTTATTTTAATGTTCTACTTCGATAGCTTAACTAATCTAAATCCCAGAAAGATTTGGTAATTTTTTTAATGTTCTACTTCGATAGCTTAACTAATCTAAATCCCAGAAAGATTTGGTAATTTTTTTAATGTTCTACTTCGATAGCTTAACTAATCTAAATCCCATAAAGATTTGGTAATTTTTTTTTAATGTTCCACTTCGATAGCTTAACTAATCTAAATCCCATAAAGACTTGGTAATTTATTTTAATGTTCTACTTCGATAGCTTAACTAATCTAAATCCCAGAAAGATTTGGTAATTTTTTTAATGTTCTACTTCGATAGCTTAACTAATCTAAATCCCATAAAGATTTGGTAATTTATTTTAATGTTCTACTTCGATAGCTTAACTAATCTAAATCCCATAAAGACTTGGTAATTTATTTTAATGTTCTACTTCGATAGCTTAACTAATCTAAATCCCAGAAAGATTTGGTAATTTTTTTAATGTTCTACTTCGATAGCTTAACTAATCTAAATCCCATAAAGATTTGGTAATTTATTTTAATGTTCTACTTCGATAGCTTAACTAATCTAAATCCCAGAAAGATTTGGTAATTTTTTTAATGTTCTACTTCGATAGCTTAACTATTCTAAATCCCAGAAAGATTTGGTAATTTATTTTAATGTTCTACTTCGATAGCTTAACTAATCTAAATCCCAGAAAGATTTGGTAATTTTTTTAATGTTCTACTTCGATAGCTTAACTAATCTAAATCCCAGAAAGATTTGGTAATTTTTTTAATGTTCTACTTCGATAGCTTAACTAATCTAAATCCCAGAAAGATTTGGTAATTTTTTTAATGTTCTACTTCGATAGCTTAACTAATCTAAATCCCAGAAAGATTTGGTAATTTTTTTAATGTTCTACTTCGATAGCTTAACTAATCTAAATCCCAGAAAGATTTGGTAATTTTTTTTTAATGTTCTACTTCGATAGCTTAACTAATCTAAATCCCATAAAGATTTGGTAATTTTTTTTTAATGTTCCACTTCGATAGCTTAACTAATCTAAATCCCAGAAAGATTTGGTAATTTATTTTAATGTTCTACTTCGATAGCTTAACTAATCTAAATCCCAGAAAGATTTGGTAATTTTTTTTTAATGTTCTACTTCGATAGCTTAACTAATCTAAATCCCATAAAGATTTGGTAATTTTTTTTTAATGTTCCACTTCGATAGCTTAACTAATCTAAATCCCATAAAGATTTGGTAATTTTTTTAATGTTCTACTTCGATAGCTTAACTAATCTAAATCCCATAAAAATTTGGTAATTTTTTTTAATGTTCTACTTCGATAGCTTAACTAATCTAAATCCCATAAAGATTTGGTAATTTTTTTTTAATGTTCCACTTCGATAGCTTAACTAATCTAAATCCCATAAAGATTTGGTAATTTTTTTAATGTTCTACTTCGATAGCTTAACTAATCTAAATCCCATAAAAATTTGGTAATTTTTTTTAATGTTCTACTTCGATAGCTTAACTAATCTAAATCCCATAAAGATTTGGTAATTTTTTCTAATGTTCTACTTCGATAGCTTAACTAATCTAAATCCCATAAAGATTTGGTAATTTTATTTTTAACGTTCTGCTTCGATACCCAGACTGCAAGTTCATAATTAACTTGAAAGGTCAGTTTTATATTCATTTGCTATAATCGAATGATAGCACATAATTCTTCAATAAATTACAGTTGTTTCTGTAGATTTCCAATTTTCAACTTTAAATAGTTATTATTCCACTAGTCTCTCATAAAAAAAAAAAAATTGGCTTTAGTTTAGTTTTCAATTGGACGTTTAGGTTGAAATGGTTCGGACGTTTTCCATAGCGTTTTTACTTATTAATAAACTTAACTTTGATCATCGAGTCTATTACTGTTGTTTAATATACCTTAAATAAATTCATGTTTCATCTATCCAGAGTTCTTTTCTTTGGGTTTTTCTCTTGACTCACTAAAGCAAATTTGGCTCACGGAAAGTATTTGGTTTGATTTTTTTTTTTCAATTGAGCCAATGATTGATGATGCAAAAGGAATTAGGCTCTTTTCAATTTACCACTTGTGTTTCCACTTGTACACTTCCCTCAAGGGTACTTTAAGAAATGGTTCTGACACTGCATAATTTTTCTGCTGCTACGACGTTTCCTTTTGTTGACATCGTTTATCACTTCATGCAACCTTACATGCTCTTAAAAGAGAACAACTCGAAGCAGGGAACCATTAATATATACAGTATATATATACAAACACACACACACACACACACACACACATATATATATATATATATATATATATATATATATATATATATGTGTGTGTGTGTGTGTGTGTGTGTGTGTGTTATCACTAACAATCGTGATTTTACTTTTTTAAATAAGCCACAAATACCCTTCAATGTCGAATTCGCTCTGCCACTGGATTTCAAGACACGTAGTGAAATCCCTTTAACGATTCATATTTATGCCAAGCCAAAACCTATGAGAAAAGATAATCTGCAGAATTGCATTAGTGAGAAGAAATCACAGGAGAGGTAGGCCTCATTGAAGATAAAAATGGAAATATCTATATTGTGGAATAGGAAGTCAACAGAAGATGGAAAGCCTACTTTTCACACCTATTTAGCACAAGGAATGCGTGAGCAAAACACGGAAAATACCCCTTCGTGTAGAAGGACCAATAGCTAACATCAGAATATGTAGTCGAGAATGGTATTGTGCCAACTGTGTGTCACACGATCGTACATGGTTCATTTTGAGCTTGTATCTTCGCTCTCCCCTCGCACTAAAAAGAACCTGAAAAAACATGTCTGTTTTTCTCAATGGTAACGGTGTTGAATTTGAACATGAAATTTCCTGTTGCCTTGAGCTTTTGTATATAAACGAGAGTGTTAGAAAAGTAAATAATTCTGCCTAAAAATATGAATTAACAATAAAAACGATTAAGGTATTGGGAAATCTAGGCGAAGAGTGGGTGCACACGCTATTGGTAAAGATCTGACATGTAGAGGAAATATCAAGAGACTGGGAAGACATTTGGATAATTAAATTGTATAAACAAAAAGGAAAAGTGTTAAACTGTGGAAACCACTGGGGAATAAAGCTTCTGGAGCCTGTATTCAAGATACTAGGAAAGAACAGGAGGAGGGTTGAGAGAGTTGATATATATATATATATATATATATATATATATATATATATATATATATATATATATATACATATATATACATATATATATATGTATATATATATATATATATATATATATATATATATATATATATATATATATATATATATATATATATATATATATATGCGCTGGTAATAGTTTACATAAGGAAAGAATACAGTGGTTTTAGAAGGAAACAAGAAAGTTTACATGTACTTGATGAAAATTAAAAACATGTATAACATGGTACCAAGGAAATTAGTCTACTGGTGTGTGAGAAAGAGAGGAGTGCCAAAGAAGTTGGTAAAGTTAGAGAGATGCTATATAATAGGACAAGAATCACCATACAAATAACATATGGGGAGGCTGGCTTCCAACAGGGATTTGTTCTGATGATTTAGTCATTATAGCCGATACATACGAAGAACTGCAATAATTTTTTTATGTAAACATAGAAAGGAGCCCTAGAAAGGAAAGGATTGCAAGTGAACCTTCAAAAGAGCTAATGATTATTAGTATGGGACATGAAGAAGTAAACATTAGAACAATGAGTTTAACTACTTGGGATCAATGATAACAGAGAAGGAAGGCCCTAAGAAAGGAGTGAGAGTGAGTGAAAGAGGTAAGGTGAAAATGGAAAGAAGTAATTCTCAAAAAGTAAATCTATAAGACAGTTATCAGGCAGATATGGGGCAGAAACTGAGGCACTGATGAGGGACTGTTGGAAAGACCTAAGATAAGGATGGCGAGATGGATTGCTGGAATATCGCTACAGGAAGGGGGGGGGGGGGGGAGATATAAGAAGAAGAAGTGGTATATGGGCTTGTAATAAGGAGGGAGGAGGTGGGACCAATAAAGAGAGCTAAGAATATGGCAGTGATGGGGAGTCCGAGGAATGTGGGGGCGTCAGGGGATCAAATGAATGGATGTAGGGGGTGGGGTGGAGTGGGACTGGTGAAAGATGATGCTATGATAGAAACCGATGAAGAAAGATGACTCGAGCAGCCGACCCATCTATGCAGTGGGGCTAATAAGGACGAAAGAAGAAGAATCAGAACAAAGGAAACGTTGCAAACGTTAAAGAGCACAATAGCTATAAATCGTAGAGGAAGACCTGCCAAGAAAACTATTAACTCCGTGTATTCGGAATGTTCGTGTTTGTAGTACAGTTTACCAACTTTCCTTAGATTGCGAATGCAACAATCGATTAACGAATGCGAAATGTTCCAATGCAACATTTAAATGCTGGATAAAAGATGATCCCACTATAAAATTAAGCTTTCATGACATATGTGAATTCATACACCTAAAGGGAGGGATCCTTCTTTTTCAATTGTCTATTTTACGATATTTGAATATTTCTTTGCATAAAGGTCATATATAGTTTAATAAATTACACATTTATTCATTATTTTATATAATGGGCTCCACAAGGCCCTAGAAGAGTTGGAAGACCAAGGCCTACATGACTGAGGACTATGAAGCGAGAAGTAGATGATGATGAATGGATAAGTATAGAATTAAAAGCTCAAGATAGAGACGACTGGCGAAATCTACCCGAGGCTTTTTGCGTCAATACGCGTTGGATGATGATGATGATGATGATAATGAAAATACTGAGCTGTGTTGCATAGGTCCATCGTTGGGCAATTGTTCTAACCAATAAAAAAATAAACCGAAAATAAACGATCATAAAAGTTGTCTTCAGGCCGATGGGAAATTACGTTGCTGGAGCAGCATTTTTCAATGTCGCTTGCTGTTGGCAATTGTCATTTGCTGACGCTAAACGTCGCTTGCTGATGCTTTTCAGTACGACACAATATTCAACTAAAAACTGTCGCATAGCAGAATGTAAATCTATGTTTCATTTTCAAAGTGTTCTGTATTGACTAACTTCTCGGGGTTTAAAGAAAGGTTTTAACACAAAGAGGAAAATCAAAAGATTGTTATCTAATTGGAAAGTGGGATACCCGTCCGTCCTTTAGTCTGGTCTCCGGATGTGGTTAAAATTGTGTGACACTTTCCTCCCGCCTTCAAAGCGGCCACGGGCTTCATGACAAACATACTCTGGTTTCTCTGTACCAAAGGTTATCGGTCATAAGCAATATTATAAAGGACGTGGGTGTAAAAGAAAAAAAAAAGGGGGGGGGGGAACCTAGGGAGCCAGGAGGTGTGACTTACTGTACACCTACCATGAGATTGTGAGGAAATGGAGGAGAGGAGAAGAGAGGTAGGGGGAAGGAGAGGTGTATGAAGAGGAAAGAGCGAGAAGACGGGGGTTTAGCCAATCAATATCCCCCGACATCTCTTGCATTCACCCTCCCTCCCCCTCAATAGTCTGTCCTTCCTCCTATTCGGAGTACGCCCTTCTTTCCTTCTAAACAGGTCTCTTTAGGTTTCGCATTCTTTTGTTTATTCTGCCTTCATTCTTATCTAGAATCTATTCAGAACGCCGTCGGGGTTGGGAGGGGTATGGTTTCGCCTATCTGGTGGGCATACTGTACAGAGAGAGAGAGAGAGAGAGAGAGAGAGAGAGAGAGAGAGATTCTCTCATTTTAAGTGTTGCTTCTGGGATGTAACTTTAGCCCATACTGTATTTTCCTTAATAAATATCGGGTAACAAACTGGACATGCCATTATTGTTTAAGAATTTCCAGCTTGATAATGAATTTTCCAGCAATGACTATATCGTCCGAATTCCGCTAAAAAAAATATTAGAAGCTTTTCTAGACAAAGAGCTCGTCCTGGCACACCTATAAATCGATTAAGAGAAGCAGCACTCAAGGAATAGGTCATTAAAATGCCGAATATACAACTCCTTTAAAATTTCAGGTGTGATTCTTGATTGTAAATTTCCTTTTGAGAAACATTCCGTCTGCTTCTTCTCCAACTGTACTTAAAAAAAAATGGCTTATTGAGAAAGTCTTCAAATTTTTGGTGACCAATCTTTTCCTGAGGAAATCTATCAGTTCTTCCATTTTAACTTATTTCGAGTATTGGTCTTCAGCTGCTGACTCTCATCTTAATTTATTGTATAGAAAGTTGCGGTCTATCAAATTCCTTATTCCTGACTGGATATTAATCTCTGGCACTGTGGTTCAGCTATTTCTTTATATATGCTGCTCAAGATTTTTCATAATTCTGACAATCCTATGTATTCAGAACTTTCTATATTGTACCACCTTGTACGCAGTTCTTGATACGCAGTTAATTCTAACAGTCATTTATTCTCCATGATGTGGCATAATACTAAAGAGTATTCTATAACTTTTATTCCAATTGTGACCAGATTGTGGAATGATCTTCCTATTCTGGCAGTTGAATCAGAGGAACTTCATTAGTTAAAACTTGCAGGAAAGGCTTTTATGCTGAACAGGTTGACTTATGGAGTCCCGTTTTAAAGTTCGTATATGACAGATCTATTTTAACGTTGTTACTGATCTTAAAACATTTCATAGTTTTTATTCATTACTTATGTATATTTCATTTGCTCTTTTCTTATTTCCTTTCCTCGCGAGTCTACTTTCCTTGTTAGATCCCATGGGATTGTGCTATCCTACTTTTAATAATAATAATAATAATAATAATAATAATAATAATAATAATAATAATAATAACACATTATCCCCCCTCTCCCAAAATAAAAATAAATAAACTGATCAACTAAATTTGGTAAACTTATGCAATAAAACCATTCAACGTCATAAATTAATTTCACAAGGGATGTATTCTTATTTTCATTTTTGATGAATAAAGTATTTTTTACAATCTCATTGGTCGCTGATTGCTATCAGAGGAATGTCTACTTTGATTTATCTTAAAAAGGGTATTTCAGTCCATGGAATCCTACCACTTCCTCCAAAAAGCAACAGTATCTATATCCAGAGACCCAAGGTTTAAACACCGCCAATGAATAAGAGACTAACTTTCTGTGATTGATTATTGTACAACCACGTCAATAATAGGTTTTATGATACACGAAACTCGTAAATTCAGTGTTAGATGCAATATAATTAATTTAATTTCTCTAAAAAAAAATTTCACGCTACCAGAAGCGAGGTTTTGGCAGTGGTTCTACTAAACCTAAATGCTAATGAAAAAGCTTCACTGCACTTAACATACAAAGCCAACAAATTAAATGATGTCATTTGGGTGCAGTACGTGTATTTCTGTGAACAAGTTGACAACTGTATGCCGATTAAGGTTATTCGTAAAATCACCCTGTTTAACTGTTTTGTAGACATAAAAGCAAGGGAATGTAGTAGGGATTTGAGAAAAAAAAAAAAAAACTCCAGGGGGAATGAATAAAAATAGCACTGAAAACTGCGTACTGAGAATACCAATGTAAACAAACAAGAGAAATAGAGGAAGAAAACGAAAATATTCAGCAAGCAACAATCAAAAGCTTTCAACAACTTGCCAAATACCATTGAGAGACTTTTTGCGATTCGTTCTGCAAAATACACGAAACAACCAACACAACCAACAAAAACAAGAACTACTTTCCATTTCTGTCTGGCACAGTCGACCCTTCACCGGGACCCCTCACTCATCTTATGAGCTAACCCATAGTGACAAAAAATATCAATCATTCATGCATTGCCAACGTTTTTGGTTATTCTAAAGTCTTCGAGATTAAAACTCTACATTTTGGTATTTTGCTCACATAAACAGTAATGGTTGGTTAACACATTCACTATGCTAATTATAAACCCATTCAAGGTTAGACACTTTTGTTTATACTGTAGTTATATTAATGGCACGTCATCTTGACTATAACACTTCCGACAACAAGCAATTTCTTCAACATTGAAGAACTGCCCAAAACCTTTATGTCTGGTCAAATAGTCACAACGACTATGGTACTGAAAATCGCGTAAGCAAATACCATCTATGCTTACATGCATAAGTAGGCTACGGGTTTAATAGGCTACAAACACCATTCATCTTCGTTACACCTACCGAATTCTTAACAAAACCTTGGCACTTCCCCAAAGTTCTTCGTGCGACGTAGTTTGCACTGCAAAAGCCTTTTCTTGATCCGTTAGCAGAGCTCATAAAAATTTACCGCCATAGTGAACGTCATCGCACCTTATTACCACAACAACCCGTCCGAGGTGTAGAGTCAGTAAGCGCATACTGACTAGCACGGTTGTCGACGAGTGAACTACACTAACATAGGCAACGCAACATGCTAAGAACAGAGTTGGTTCATCTGCCCAGTGCCCACATCCAAACATCCTACCCAGGGACCTCTATGAGCGACCCCTCCTCTTGGCACACTCCTCTGTAGCTAGGCATCTAGTGCCTCCTCCCCCCTTACTACCACTGTAATCGACATGTCAGGAAAATTCGCGTTTATTCAATCTTTCAGGATGATACTATTGCGTCAGCTCATTCCCATACTTTTATGCAGACGTTGAGTTCACATTTTTCCTGTTCATTCTTCGCACACAGAATGCAAAGACGCCAAAGACTAAAATAGGAAGTTTGCTTATCAAATGGTGATGCGATTACGCAGCGCGTGATAATGTTTTGTATGCAGATTAACCAACGCAGATATCTTCTCAGTATTCCCACTGACAGCATGACGTAACCACAGGATGTTTCATGTAGCATATACTTCAAATAGTAGTTATTTTCAATATATTCTGCATTACCGGCTATAAATAAAACTAATTGAGAGCCTCAACAGCCAAATTGAAAGTCATGATATTTATTACGTTTATTTTGCAATAAAATGACTTCAGTAGACGTATACAAGTTTGTAATGTTTTGAGTAATAGCTTCGGCGGAAGGTAAAAGAAAGGTTACAATTAATTAGTTATTGTATAAATACGAGAGACCGAAAAGGACTTGAGAAAATCATATCTATAAATCATTCACAGAATTTATTGTAACATCAAACGTAGTAACAACTATGATAGCATCTACTTTCTCATCGCATTACATATCAAAGATATTTTTAGTTTATTGACGCTATAATATTTGTCTACAGTACAGTATTCAATTAAGGCTTCGCTCCAACTTTTGTTGTTGTTGACGGAACTCATTTTATTATGTTTTTTATTTGGGGGGGGGATATAAGAACAATTTTTTTCCCACAAGATCAGTCAGAAACAAACTAAGAGAGAGCAAAAGTTATTAGCTATAAAGAGAGAGAGAGAGAGAAAAAGAGAATAAGACAGGGGTACACCTACTAGCTCACTGTATTTGCAGTTTCAATAATTTCCTTTCATTCCTGCATTGTAATGCAAGCGTTAATTCAGTACAGAGTAAGTGAAGGTTAAAAAAAAATTGAAGGCCGCCAGGTAAAAACGATCTACCCAAGTCTGGATCCAGTGGCCATGACCTAACTGCGGCAATGTTTGGAGCTACGGTAAAAAGTTGCTGGGAATAAACACTGACTGGTTTAAAGAAAAACTTCTGAAGACTTGATTGCCTCAATAATATACAGGTACTGTATAGTCTACCAGCGGTTATCGGAAATCTGGATAAGGAAAGATTTGTTCAGAGGGCAATAACTCCATAAAGGTTTATTCACTCGTGACGGCTAAAAGCCCTGATAAGGAAGGATTGGTTGTAGGGATTTCCGATCTCTTCATATGCATTAGTAGGATCTACAAACCAATCGAGAGTGTAAAGGATACAGTCCTTGTCGCCTTTATTTAATTCATCGATGACAATTAATCGACAATTTTCGCGCGTTATATTATTATTACCAAAGCTACAACCTTGGCTGGAAAAGCAGGATGATACAGGCCCAAAGGCTCCACCAGGGAAAGTAGCGCAGTGAGGAAATGAAATAAGGAAATAAATAAACTATATACAAGAAGTAATGAATAAAGACTAATAAAGACTATTAGAGATCAGTTACAAAGTTAAAATAGATCTGTCATCTATAAACTATGAAGAGATACTTATGTCAACATGTTCAACATAAAAATATTGGCAGCAATTTGGATTTTATGAAGTTCTATTGATTAAACAGCGAGATTAGGAAGATCATTCCACAACCTGAGCACAGATGGAATAAAACTTCAAGAACACTGTTTAGTATTGAACCTTTTGATGGAGAAGGTAAGGGTGTTAGCATTAACGGCACACTGAGTATTGTGTACAGGATGGAACTGTCTGGGAAGATCTGAATGCCAAGGATAGTCAGAATTATGAGAAATCTTATGCAACGTGCGTAAAGAACTAATTGAACGACAGTGCCAGAGATTAATAAATTGAACAGACCGTAAGTTTATGTCCAATAAATTAAGATGAGATTCAGTAGCTGAAAAGCAGACATGAGTACAATACTCGAAAAAACGTTGAATGAAATAATAAAAAAATTTCTTCAGGTTAATTGGTCATCGAAAATATTAACTTTCTCAATAAGTCATTTTTTTTTTTTAAATTGAAGAAGAAATGCCGAATGTGTTTCTCAAAAGTAAATTTGCAATCAAGAATCTCACATAGAATTTTAAAGGACTTGTATATAGTTCAAACAAAAAGAAATAAAAGAAAGTTGTAAAATGAAATTTGGCAAGCTATAAATAAAAACAATGTGAAAGAGGAATTAAAGACCTACGGGAAAATGAATTCTCTTGGGCTGTCTTGGTTTTGGTGGTAGGAAGAGACTAACAGGAGAGGAAAATGACAGTAGGTGGGAGGAACCTGTAGGAGCCCATATACATACGTGGGATGTATGACGGTGTAAAGAGAGAGAGAGAGAGAGAGAGAGAGAGAGGAGAGAGAGAGAGAGAGAGAGAGAGAGAGAGAGAGAGAGAGGCTGGCTTTGGATTTCTCTTCCTTATTCCGTTTTTGCAGAATCATGTAATCTCCCATCTTCAAAGAGTCAGCTTCGTCCCTCTATTCAAGTCTAAACATCAAATTCTCCCTTTAATTTCTTCTTTCCGTCGTAGAGGTGAAAAGTTGCCGGACTATCAGCCTTTGCATTACGAAGAATATTTCAAGTTTTTACAGAATACTTTACATATTGTGTGAAGCTTACGTTATATCCATCAGAAATCTGAAGACAAATTCATTGAACTTCCTTATCAAAGAAGAAGAAACATGAGAGAGAGAGAGAGAGAGAGAGAGAGAGAGAGAGAGAGAGAGAGAGAGAGAGAGAGAGAGAGATTCAAATATTATGCTTCTTTAGTACCAGTTGCAAAATACTTGCCATTCATAAAAAAGAAGAAAATGTTGACTTCCATTCAAGGTCATTCTTTTCCGACAGCTGCATTACCACAAGTGAAGAATCGATCGAGTTAAGCTTACAGAATGTTGGCTCGAGTTACATTAATCAACAATCATAGGCAACGGGAGGTCACTAATGAATGAATAGAATAGCGGGTGAGGGAAGGAGGGGTATTTCCCCTTCCCCCCTCCCCCCCCACAACACCGTAATGGGAAAGAACAGGTTTTAGAGTATTGGGATGAGTCCTTGTATGAGAGAAGTAGGAGGAGACCAACCCCTCCCTCATTGGTAACACATCTGTCAAAGAAGAATATCAGGGTTAGAGTAATAACTCCTAACCTTATTAGGTTTACACCTGTGAACTTGCATTCATTTATCGTTGTAGGAATGAAAATGAAACTGTGAATTAAAATGCTACGTTGCAATGCTGACTTTGAGAGAGATGACCAGCGTTCTGAGATTAAAGATGTTATTGCTAAACCAAAGCTCTAGTTACGGTACAACACTCTTGGCAGACAACTATCTCTTGAGTTGCCAAGTCTTCTTTAAGGTTTATCTCGGTGGAAGTGACCTTCAAAATACATATCGGCTAAATGAGATAAAATATCATACGTGTAATTAGCAAACTACATCTCATATGATTGAATATGAAATAAGCATAGTATTTAAAATATATCACAAAAACCGGAATTTTCATTTCACCTATTTCTCTCGATTTCGTTCGCTCGGGCGAAAAGCGATATCCGTTCCTATGAAAAACAATCCATGCATTACGCAACGCCCCCAAAGAATTCGATAAACCGATAATGGGCGCAACGATTCATTTCCAGCTTTGCATTTGATAGCATTATTCCTTTACGGCAGTGTTTCCCAACCCTGGGGAAAATTACTCCAGTGGGGTAATGTACCCGTATTTTTGGGGTAATCAAGATGTTCTGAAATGGAGTTATTCACTGATGATGGTTCATCTTGATATCCATTAAAATGGAAAAGTTTGCATTTGTTTTAGATCCTTAACTATAAGCAGCCAATAGCGGGCTACATGATCCATACAGTTCATCAGGTGGCTGCAAAAAAACATCTGATGTTACTGGGTATATGTTCTATGGGGTAATTGATTAGTTGGAAATAAAATTTTGGGGTAATCATTTAAAAAAGGTTGGGAAACACTGCTTTACGGTGTTCACTCGTTAGCATGTTTGAGAAACCTTACAGTGTATGAGTGATTCATTAACAAAACGTAGCAGAAGCAACAGCAGCAGTAAGGCCTGGGCTATTTTTAACCCTTTGCAGGATGCCGGAAAAAAAAAAGGTCGGTACACCCAACCTGCCTGGTTGTCCACTCAAATGAAAAGTAAACATTGAATGAATGCGTGAAAGAGATCCAGGATAAAGGAACAAGAGAGAGAGAGAGAGAGAGAGAGAGAGAGAGAGAGAGAGAGAGAGAGAGAGAGAGATGTCAGGAAAGCTATAAGTGTAGTAAAAAAATTAAACAAATGAAATTTATAAATACGTTGGGGCACTGCATATATTTAAAGAAGTTGTCTTAAGCCAAAAGAAAAGAAAATTAAAAAGTATAAGTTAACTAGTTACCGCAATTATATTTTGAAATATGGAACCAGAACGAATAAAAGCATCGTTGTTATTATAACAAATGCTTAAAGAAAGAATAATTGGTCCAGATTTACATAACGTTATATGGAAGACGTAATGCATCATTCCTTGACTTGCTCCTGAGGAAAAGGGCATAAAATCTGTTGATAAATTTTCAGAGAAAAATTAATGCAGATGCAAAACTATATTAACGAGCTCCCAATTACATTATCCGCAAAATCAAAAGAATTTGGTATGTGACAAATAATGAACTGACGTATTATTCAAGTTATTAAAAGTCTTGCATATTGCTTATTCTTAAAATGTTTACTTCATGCACACTTTACACTATTTAAGAACATTTCTGACAGGAAAGTGATCTATACGCCGAGTATATCAAACCAGACTAATTATTTATATAAATTTAATAATCTCACATGAAAAATAAATGGTAAAATAATATAAAAGAACGTATCCGGTGTATACGTTACATATTTCAACAAAAGCAATTCCGCTTATTTTTATTCTTTTTGGAGGGGAGGAGTATATAAAAAAAAGTACCAGGGGCAGAACAGTTCTTCTATGTAAACGAAAGACATAATGCTATAATAACATTACTATTATGCAATGTAAATTGGTACGCAGAAATAATGTTAATTGATCATAGATAACACCGATATTTGGAACTAAGTCCTTTGATGCTTTAAGGTAACACAATGCTTACAATTTCCTCTGGAAAAAAAATATGCACTCCAAATTCGTCAAAGACGCAGAA
>NC_090769.1:16332134-16336679 GCF_036898095.1 Palaemon carinicauda
ATACCATGGACACAGCAACGTGAGGTGAGAAACTGTACTCATCAGTATTCGTAAGGCTCATTGGATTCATAAGCTATACAATAAACCATCTAAATGCTAAAAGGAGAATATTCTCTTATCGTTTGCGAACCGTGTGAAATTTAGTTTTAGTAAAATGAAAAAGAGTTTTGGTTTCTTTTGTGTCGTTTATCCCTGCAAACTTAACTAGATGTGAAGAACAGCTTGGCATCTCCTGTTACTAAATGAACGGTACTTCCATTCATATATACATACATACATACGCACACAGATCCATACATGATACATGCATTAAACAGATTGAAAAATAAACTAAAGGTTCAATTAAAAGTCTGATTTTTACAAATAACTTATGTGGAAGAGATATATATTTCGCTACAAGTATCAACCATCTAAATGAAAAAAAAATAAAATAAGGACATTTATTCATGCACTACAAAATGAGTGTTTCATACTTCCCAAGATTATATCAGTGATAAGATTAGGTAATTGCCTATAGATCTGTTGGACGGGGTTTCGAGACCCAATCAGCTCATAGTTTCTAGTAGTGTCTACAACCTAACCATCATTATGAGCTAGCCCTTGCCTAGCACTCCCTGGTCCTATAGTCCATTTCTTTTAGCGAGGCAGATTTACACAGATCTCGCAGCGGTGCCCTTTTAGCTCGGAAAAGTTTCCTGATCGCTGATTGGTTAGAATCATCTTGTCCAACCAATCAGCGATCATGAAACTTTTCCGAGCTAAAAGGGCACCGCTGCGAGTCGGTCCAAATATGCCTCGCTAAAAGATATGGACTATAGTTTGATGGAGATGGAGTTTGGGTGTTGATCATATGTATATATGGCCAGTCTCTAGGTCATTGTCACTGTCCATTACATCTGCCATTCATGAGTGACCTTTAAAACTTTAAACTTACTATCATAGCTCGAATACCAACGACAAAAACATTTATTTCATTTAAAAACAAAATGTAGAAAGAAATTCTAGCTTGCGAAATGTCAAAACAAATCACTAAGTGTACCTGCATCTAATTACTTGTTCATGTTTATTGAATTTGTGTTTATAGTTTCAACAATGCTTGTTAGTTCTAGGTGTACGACATGTCTTAAAATAAAAAAATAATGTATATACCTTATGTTAGATTTACGTTATCATGAACAAATCTCTTAGACATTCCCAATTGTCCAACATGGTAGATGATGAGGTATTGATTTGCAGATGCGTTTATATACTTAACAGCGAGGGAGCTATTTCATTAAGCATTTCAAGTATTAGAGTTTGAGAAAAGGTATACCTCCAAGTTAATTTAATTTTTTTTTTTTTTTTTTTTTAGGGACCCTTATGATTTTAGCATTTACAAGTTACATAGTTCTTAATTTCAGGAATATACTTAGTTCTCAAAATATGAAATTATACATTTCTTTTAGCAGTTGTTCGATATATACTGGTTTGAGGAACATAGGTGCGCGTTACTAAGGGATATACATTAGTCGAAGGAGGTACGGGAATCAACTAAGTTTAAATCAAGAGTAATGATTAATTACCTCAATACTCTGTATCTGTTCCACGATTCACTGCACAGTGCACACTGATAGTTAATGTTTTTGAATATTCGAGAACAACTGATATTACTCATGAGACAATCCCTACAAGCATGTCATTTCAAAGAAATTGTGTCATATATCACCAACCTTTGCAATATCCTAAGTATAGATGATATTTGTGGCATGCTTCAAATATTTTGTTTATTGCCATGGTAATGCTACTCTTCCAGGAATTCCATTGGCCAAGGAGAAAGGGAGAAAAAAAGCTCAAAGTATTGGTTGGCCCTCTTTTCTGGTTGAAAGAATTCCCACTCTACTCTCTTTTTTTTCATTTTTACTTAGCCTTTTATTACACTCGATGGAGATTTACTCTTTGACCATGCTTCGTACTGATCATCTAATAATTGAGCGTTTTTCATCATTTGAGGTGACGCAATGTTATACAACACACTTCCTTAGGTTGGTAATTTAAAAAAAAAAAAAAAAAAAAAAAAAAAAAAAAAAAAAAAAAAAAAAAAAAAAAAAAAAACACCCAGATTTTGTTCCAAGGTATTTTTTAATGATGTTTCTGTTATCCCCAAGAGAAGGAACGATGCTACTTTCAAGCACAAAGTTTTTTTTTTTCTATCAGATATAGTTACATGTCTTTTAAAGTTTCTATCAATTTCAGCCCAACGACATATTATCTCCATACTTTGAAAAGGACTAGCAGTTAAATTATATCAACATGAACAAAGCTAATAAATATTCCAGAAGATGGCACATTTGTCCGTATTTGATTTCTGTGTAAGAGAACAAAATATAAAACTGAATCTCAATTTCAGACTCAAATCTGTTTTAGAATTTTGCGAATGTAATCCTGAAAAAGTCATGCAAGATTATTCCCTCTTTTTGTATAAAATTGACGGATCATATCATCCTTGAATCTTTTTCCTACTCTCTTTTTTTTATTAGTCCTTGACCAGAAAAGAATATGGTTCTTATCTCGTTGGCTGTCTTTGAGAAAAAAAGCTAACTATAATAATAGGTAGACACCGCTAGTTTTGAAAATGTGCAAGAACGCAGAAGGCAATATTCAGCTCTCATTTCTATCTTTAATTCTAATATTTGACCTGACAGCTACAGGGGAACTGCTGGTGTATAAGTCTGCAACAGACGGGAGCTGGCCGCCAGCGTTTTAACATCTTGTAATGTGGCACCCATTGGAATTCTGCCAGTAATGGCATGGTCTTTGGAAGCTTAACCTGTTCTTCTCTTACCGCATAGAACCTATTGACTGGAAATGACCAGGGACGAAAGGAAGAAAGAAAGAATGGACGCACCAACGAACATACTCAGGTTCAGTCCAGCACTGCAGCATGGAAATTACACACTTTATGTCATATATTACTTGGAATTCAGCACCATCCCCTCCCCTCTTGGCCTCCCCCTTACCTTGCTAACCCCATTATCATCCACCTCCCCCCACCATCCAACCGTACCCTAACCCCCTCCACTTCCCTGACGTCATGACATGAGAATTCACGAATTATGGAATGGATTATGATCTCATCCCAAGCCTCTGAAACCAACGGAATTGGTGGCATTACTGATCGAAATCTCGTAATGCAGAGGTTGCAGTCGCTTTAGAAACGGACTTAGGACATCGCCCCTTCCTATTTTCTTCGGGAGAAGGGAGGGGGGGGAGGAATCTACAGACTTTGCTGGCAACAGCCCTTGTAACACAGGCTTTACGAACCCGAGCATGCTCCGAGAGGAAAATTAGAATTGGGTACCTGAATTGGGGGATCAAAATTTACTCACGTCAATAATGACTCATGAGGATTACACGGTACAACACAAGAATCTACCATTGTGATGTACGTTTGCAATTGAGGGCATCGGCTGAAGGTTTTGAATACAACTTAAAGATGAGGGAACTTTCGCCTTAGCGAATAAAATATTATATCAAGTATACAAATATCAAATAATATAATATATATACATACATACATATATATATATATATATATATATATATATATATATATATAATATATCAACCACAATGGCATTTAAATACCGAATTCTACCTTTGGAATATATATTCCACTTGAATTCGTTCATGATATTAGCTTCTGGCTGGGCAGAGATTCGAACCCCCAGCCTTCTCAGCCGAAGCCATGCCTGCGAGGACTTTACCAACTCGCAGGCATGGTTTCGGCTGAGAGGGCATGGGTTCGAATCTCTGCCTAGTCAGAAGCTATTATCATAAATGAATTCAAGTGGATATATATTCCCAAGGTAGAATTCGGCAGTAAATGCCATTGTGGTTGATATTTACAGTGCTTGAAAATCATGCGTGTTAGTTATATATAATTATATATATATATATATATATATATTATATATATATATATATATATATATATATATATATATATATACATATATATGTAAATATATATACAGTATATATGTGTATATATATATATATATATATATATATATATATATATATATATATATACATATATATGTAAATATATATACAGTATATATGTGTTTATATATATATATATATATATATATATATATATATATATATATATATATATATAAATATAAATTGTTACCCATTTAAATATCTATAAAATAAAAACTAAGTCTTACTTTAAATGAGATAGTGAGACATAAAAAGACGGAAAAAGGCCAAAAATATACAAAACTAAATGAAACGTAATTCCGTTACCCTTAATTCTAAACTAAGATGATTTAACACGCATAACAGCATCCCAGAAGAGAGCAAATATACTGTAACCTCACTGTAATCTTACTGTAATATGTATCTAACGTCATGAGGAACTTAAATACAGAAAGTAAGAGATTTTGTTTGCCTTAAAAATACACATTTCTTTCGAATTACTTCGGGGTCTTGATACCATTAATTCATGAATATAACTACGTGCAACCTAATCTTCTTAACTACTGAATCATCTTAACC
>NC_090769.1:16337179-16347179 GCF_036898095.1 Palaemon carinicauda
CGAGCAACATTAATCTTATTAACTACTGAATCATCTTAACCTACTCTAATCAGTACCTTAGAGAGAGAGAGAGAGAGAGAGAGAGAGAGAGAGAGAGAGTCCCCATGGCTAAAGCAGAACTACTAAGACCTTTAACATTAAAGCACAAGGGCTTTGTTATTTGCAAAAAATGATACTACAGCATCATGAAGTTCAATAAGTACAATTTAATATTCTTTTCTGCATACATAAAAATTTGAGAGAAATTCACCTCATTTGGTATATATTCGGTAGTGTAAAACACCTGAGCGAGAGCAAAAACTAAGTTTTCTAACGGTCTCGCTACTCTGAATATCTTTCTAAAATGGAGGTTCCCGGTTTCATTTTCGTATACAGTTATTTACAGCTTTTTGGTGTTGGTTAATTCGCATTGTCTTTTCTTTATTATATGAATTTGTTTGAAGGAGGTGTCAAAAGAACGTTTTTCTGGCATATTTTAGCATCACATTGCCAAAAGCGGAAAAAAAGAAGTGATATTGTCGGGAAATTTGACATTGCACGTGATAGTATCACATTCCCAAATATACATGACTATAGGATTACAGTACCAAAAAAAAAAAAAAAAAAAATAGAATACAAAGTAAATGTTGATTACTTGGTACAAAATTTGCAGAATGATTACTTAATATATCAGAAAACCTACACGCGTGACACCACCCTAAGGTGTGGTACCATTGGAGCACCTTCTGAAAGAAGCTACTCCCCATTAACATATTCACCCTCAGCATTTGAAGCCAAGGATGACGTACCTAAGAAACAAGATCAAGCCTTAAAGTTTCGTCAGACTGGACGCTAGTTGGTTATCGAAATAAAATACCACAAAAATATTTTCGTTTTTGTGTGCTCTTGCACAGATTTTACTATGCTCTATCTAACACATCTAAATCATTTGATTCATCTAAATTATTCCATAAATCTCTATACATATATAGGTAAGCAATTTCACTTCTTTCCTTACATACCATAGTCACATCAAACCGGTTAACCAATATGTAGTCTGTGCTAAGCCTTTATATCTAGGTTTCATACTAGTACACACACACACACACACACACACATATATATCTATATATATATATATATATATATATGTGTGTGTGTGTGTGTGTGTGTGCACATGTGTTTGTGTGTGTGAAAACGAAGAAAAAGAATATATAAAGCGATAAATATGTTTTTCCAGTATCTTTTACATAAAAACATTTACTAAAATTGTACCCACCATTTCAGATTAAATGTGAAAGGAATTCTTGAGAGAGAGAGAGAGAGAGAGAGAGAGAGAGAGAGAGAGAGAGGGGGTATTATATTAAGATCGTTTGATAGGACTCGAGGTCAGATGAAAATAAAATAGTATCAGGTTTAAGAATCGTATATGAACCTCTATTATACAATGGGTTATGAAGAAAAATATACTATAAATCGGGAGAAAAAAGCAAGAGATTTGGAAGGCACGAAAAAATAGCAATCAAATGTTAAGTGGCATTAATTCTTTGATGTAAATATAGATTAATTACCCTACAATAACTTCAAGAATGTATTTAAATTTAAGAAAAAAGATAATAACTATATGTATATTTTTGAATAAAAGTATTTCAATACATAACGACTGAATTTATTTAAATAGCCAAAAACACCTTACAGTTTGCAGCAATTAAAAAGAAAAAAAAAAGAATGACGAATAAAAGGAGCAAAATTTCATACAATAATTAACAGGAAAAACTAATATCAAAGTACATTATAATACTGCAATATGTCTCAAAATAGCATACTTATTGAAGAAAGATTACAATGAGAGAGAGAGAGAGAGAGAGAGAGAGAGAGAGAGATGAGCTTTACAACTGAGAAAATGAAACAGAAGAGGAGTCCATACTGATCCAATTACAAACTGACGTCAAGCACCTCGGACAGACGAAAGCAGAAACAAACTGTTTCTCTGCCTTCACGAAGCATGAGAGAGAGAGAGAGAGAGAGAGAGAGAGAGAGAGAGAGAGACACTACTGTGGTTCCCTTCCCTCCCTCTATATTCGTTCGTTCCCCTTTGCGACAAGAAGTGTCGAGTGACGTCACTGTGGCAACTCTTGACAGTGTCTTGGTTGGTAAAACGTTAATAGGAAGATGACTGTTCTGGAGAATATAACTTCTTCGACGCGATTTTAAATTGGTTGGTACCAACAAGACGATGGAGAACCAGCTCACCCAATCTTTCGGAGAATGGCTGCAGTACAATGGATGTGGAGTTGGTTTGTTACAATAAGTGGTGTCCAAGGTTACTCTGTTCTGTTGGGAAAATTGCTTTTACAATGCACTCGGTTAACGGGTTTGCTTCTTTTCTTTCCCTAAATTTACACGATCTCTGTTGCTAGCCAGGGTTGAAGAACAATTTGAAGTAGTTGCGTTGAATAGAAAGTGACGTAGGAACAAAAAGTTCAAATCCCGTGGCTGGAGAGTGCGTACAAATTAAAAGGGAAAAATGCTAAACTCTAGTCAATGAGTGATTAAATTTCCGAATTTATAAGCTTTACACATTTTAGAGCACCATTCAGTGACCTGGGATCTAGCTAAACCTATTTAGAAGTTAAAAGAATCTCTGTAGACAAAACGGCAAAATACACAGCTGTTAGGTAAAAACAAAAACAGATAGAAATATCTAATAATGTTGGGCCTGTTATATGATCAAATTTAAGCCATATGCAAGCATAGAGCATGAATCAGACATTTTCAGTAAATTTATTCGTCTACTTGAATTAGAAATATAAATCACCTTCCATGCATGATTTCATAAGAAATATTCG
Organism: Palaemon carinicauda; assembly: GCF_036898095.1. Lineage (NCBI taxonomy): Eukaryota > Metazoa > Arthropoda > Malacostraca > Decapoda > Palaemonidae > Palaemon > Palaemon carinicauda. The sequence goes on from NC_090769.1 coordinate 16,340,008, forward strand.
TCTTTTTTCTATCTTTTCAATCATTAGCATATACGGAATAAATACAACTCTCCTGTAAAAAATATATAACCGTATTCAACCGTATGCTGCAGTCTTAAAAGCAACAGAAAATGTATAGGAGTTTTTCTTAGTGCTTAACACTAGATTCCCAATTTTATAATATATGTTAGAAACAATATTGTCAATATTTTGATTCTTATTCTTTTAATTCACATTAGTGAGCTGCCACTATAAGCTTTTGTTTATGGAAAAAGTGAATGCGTAATACAACGATAGTATAAAAGGAGAGTTTCTCTTTGAAAAAAAAAAATAAAAAATAAAATAAATAAATAAATAAATAAATTTGCAATCGAAACATCGAAACCTCCAAACTTAAAAAAACAATCGATTATTCAAAAGAAAAAATATTACCAAATTATATTTTCTTCATGAGAATATCTTTGGGTTACAAAAATAATCAAATAAACTCATGAAAAAAACACAACAATAAATATTTCTATAAAAAAAAAAATTGACATAAGTATTGCATGTTTTTACTAGATAAGACATCAAGAGATATAATAGAATACAGAATTCCTATTCTCTATCAAACTCTTCCAAGTCTTTGATTGTCCCAGAGCTTTCCAAACTCATTCGAACTGCAATAAATTTATAAACTTGTGTCAGATAAGTGTTAAAAGGGTAACTTTACTTCCACCCCAACTGCCGAATTTATATTAAGAGATATGAAATGTTTTATCCATTATTGTTTTATCATTGAACTTTCGAGAGTTAGATAGAATTACCCGTGTGTACTGGAAAATAGAAATTAATAATTCAGTGCTCTCTCTCTCTCTCTCTCTCTCTCCTCTCTCTCTCTCTCTCTATCTATCTATCTATCTAGAGAGAGAGAGACTCTCTCTCTCTCTCTCTATATATATATCTATCTATCTATCTATCTATCTATCTATCTATCTATCTATCTATCTATCTATCTAGAGAGAGAGAGAGAGAGAGAGAGAGAGAGAGAGAGAGAGATTTACGAATATCGAGGAAGATATTTACCAAAACAGACTTGGAAAAACGCTCTTAAAATTGGTTAGTACCTTTCAAAAACACATATACTCGAAACTTCCTAGCATATTATGTAAAGGTAATTCAAAAGTCGACGAAAAAAGCTGCGTAATAATCTACCGTAGAACAGATTCAGCACGTAGGGAACCAGAAAACCACCAGTTCTTAGTTTATGATAAGAAAATATATAACCTTGGGGTAACCAGCGTTACGAAATGTTTGCTTTGGCAGATAAGAAGTTCCAATAAATAAATATATGAACCAAACGACGGAATCGTACCCTACATTTCATAAGGATACGTATCCTTTGCGTGAAAGTCTGAAATTCGGTTCATTTCAACAGTGTCTGAGTAGTTTAGAATCTGCATTTATTTACAGTAATTAGCATTCTGCAAAAACCACTTAGTATTCAGTAAAAATTTCTTACCATCTCCATTTCTTTACATTGAATATTCTTCACAAACTAATGAATATAAAGATATTGGGTGAAACTCAACCAGTTCCAATGTTGTTTACGACATGTAAGAAAGAATGATAGGAATCGACTTGTTATGCAATATTAAACTCTCTAAAATATGTACGTTGCTAGGATACATTTCGCCTCGAAAAATACTTACATGTAAACAGAGAGAGAGAGAGAGAGAGAGAGAGAGAGAGAGAGAGATGGCCCGCAATAAGAAAAGGAGAAAATGCGAACATCTAAAATGGTATTTTGCCGTTCATCTCAAAGATCAACGTCCATGACCTTCCTTAGTGGTAAGTAAGTTTTCACAATCTTAAACACTAATGAATGAAAAACACTTATCTAAATAAAGGTTCTATATGTGTAAAGGTCTCTAATGAGCAGCACGCGCAAGAGTATGGTCACAACCTAGAGAACAGAGTTGCCGGGGCATTCCTAGCTCAAAGGAACGGTAAGGTCGTGATCCAGTGAAAATCAATCATGACCTGAGAAAGGCCTAAACGATGCTGCTGATTTACAACTATAAGCAGAGGTGCTTATTCTTTTCTTTTAATCATATGGGTACGTCTAGTTACCATTGGCAATGGTGCTTTATTAAATTAGTCAATAAATGAAAGGCTTGTTATGTGAGCTGTCTGTAGATCAGCACATAAGCCCAAGCTGCGTTGGTCTTTGGAATATCTTTCAATAAGTCATAGTATTCATTAACTGAAAATCGGATAGCAACGGAATGAACACCAAGAATGCAATGGTTGGAATCCCTCTATGTACCAATAAGGTATTGCAACGTTAATGGTCACTGGCGCCAACTATCTTGAGCTTACATTAATTTATTCAAATAATCTGGTGACCTGGCATCGCATCATCGGTGCCGACTAGCAAGAAAAAAATAATCAATACCAATAAGTTTACAGTCAAAAGATACCCCATAAATCAAACATAAATTAATGCAAAATGATAAATAAAAATTGGGGAAATAAGAAGATAATCCTCCAGAGTGCAGCTGACTGAGGGCCGAAATGAGTGGCCACAAAAGTTTTATTTAGCATCGAAATCACTTTCATGAATCCAGCCCTTGGGAAAAGGTACGCCTTTAAAATCTCCCGGACACGTGGAACGACCAAATGAAACTAGAATTCCTTGGAATTAAAGAAAGAATAATGAAAAAAAGAGCCAATGAAGTGGAAAAAAATAGATGACGAAGATGAAGTTGAAAAGTTATATTTGACAGATTTTTTTCATAACGAGGTCTTGGCGTCAACAGTATTACTATTGATTTTCATTCTATTTGAAAAAGATTTCGTGGAAGGAGAGAGAGAGAGAGAGAGAGAGAGAGAGAGAGAGGAGAGCGAGAGAGAGAGAGAGTATTTGTTCACAACCGCCTTGCTCGATATTAAAGAAAACTCCATTTCTATCTTATTGCCAAGATCTACGATTCCTTTAAATGCTCATGGTATGTAAGAGGGGATTTATACGGCGAAGACGTTTAATGAAGGATCTCAAGTTCCGCCATAACTTCTTGCCCAGTGATTCAGTATATTCAACATTTGTTTAAAAATTATGTAAAGATAATGCAAATTGTATTACGATTGTACTAACTGTACTTCAAAAATACGCGTAAAGAATAAAAATGATATAATTAAATATTTCGAATGATCTAATTTCCATCATATAACTTTATAATCAATTGCTAGTTCAAAGAAATCTAGTTTAGTTTGTGTAACACGATTTTAAAGAATAATATAGAAAACGTACTGCCCACTTTCAATGACACACTATTCTAAAGTAGAATAAGCACATTATGTTGTGTTCGCTCTTTGCAAGGCAAAACAACTGATATTACTCATATACTCATTTCAAATGTGATATTTCTAAGAGTAACGAATCATATTCAAACAGTCTTGATTAATCTACAATGTCATAACCAGGCACTCATTCTTAGTAATACATTATTACTGAATTATATCGGTTTATGTTATTTTATTTTTAGAATTTGTTTTTCTTTTTTGGTGCAAGCTTACTCCTGAAGTTAAGGATTGTTTCACATGGATATAAACATATTTCAAAAAATTATATTTCCCTTTGAAATCAATAAATACAATTATGATGAAAAAGGATACATTTTTTCGTGTAAAAATTTTCGAACCGGGCAACGTAATATCATCCTGAATTCTACCTGAAACAATTTTACATCAAAACAAACCTTTAAAGACATTGTTATTATCGCTAGAAACAAGCAATGATGCTACAAAAAACACAAAATACGAATAATTACTTCCATCTGATACTGAAAAGGGTTTGCGAAAATAAATGGAATAGGACGCGAATTTCATATAGTAACATGCATGCAGATAGACCTTTTAAAAATGTCTGGACTTTACCACTGAAACCGGATATTAGCGTGGCCAATAAATCTAAAATTCAATTTACAAAGATAAATTTACAATACACACTTTTTATCGCTCTTCCCAAGAAGTTACGTTAAATAGAAATCAGTTGTACTATCTCATATTCCATTTGCACAGAATTATCCAATCTCGATCTTATATCTCCTCATATATTACCCTCAATATCCGAACATTTGCCTCTTTAATAACGTATCTAACACTGCGCCAGGTATATATGTTTCACTTGTTTACCATGACGAGGTGATTCTACTTCGAATCAAGATATAATTTTGGACAAGGCCCCTTGAGGCAGGAACAACTCGTGAGTCTGCTTGTTTGTGGTGATGAAACGCTACTGTGACCATAACGGCCAAAGACTGTAGGGTAACATGGAAGCAATTATTTAGTTTGAACATCTACTAAATGATAGCCAAGAAAACATATAAAAAAAAAACTTAATATTCGGTTTATTATTTAACTGAATAATGTTAGGAAGCAATCCAATAGCACTGTGTTGATCCAGGTTAATGTTTTATAAATAGAATAGGCAATTTACAGGCAATATATATGTCCCATAGGGAAAAGACTGTAATAAGAAGAAGAAGAAGAAGAAGAAGAAGAAGAAGAAGAAGAAGAAGAAGAAGAAGAAGACAGCAAGAGGAAAAGGAAAAGATCTAGAGATGGAAAAAAAAAGTTACAGAACTAAACTAATGTTCCTGAGCTAATTCCATTCATCTTGGTGTTCTAACTGGTTTGATCCTCCCTAATAACTAACACACAAGCCCACAAAGAACGATAACGCCCTTGAAGGGAACGGCAGTAAAGGGGCTTTATAGGCAGCAGGGCTAACATAATTCCACGAAATAGAAAATAAGCGATTATATCTAAATTGGGTCTCGTGACTGTCCCGACGCGCCTTGGACAAAAAATCTCTCGGCCAATACACGAACACGCGCGTGTACGTAACGGTCAAAGTGATGGCTCTCGTTATATAACTCAGGAACCGAGAACTGAAATAACTCGGTTACATTAGGAAATGTTCACTCTTTTTCGTGGACTCTGCGCGACAACAGCTGTTATTAGCCCATATTTTTTTATTATTATTATCATAGTCAAAGGGTTAGATTCAATGCAGAAAATAAAGTTGTTTGAAAGTACGGGGTTGCCACATATTCTGGAGACACACAAAGATAAACAAACATACACACACATATATACATACTAACATACACAAATATATATGTGTATATATATATATATATATATATACATATATATGTATATATACATACATAATATATATATATATATATATATATACTTTCATTCTATATACCACATATAAATAAAACTACATGATAAAATATCCATCTCCTAGGTTGGTGCCGTAACCCTCGCCAACAAATAATGGAAGCAAGCATTTCGAAAACCTTTTAGCGATAAAAAGAAAAATAAACGCCAAAAAAATCCAATATTGCCAATAACGGGAATTGTAGGAAATGAAGCAATTTCCTAAACTAATAACTTGCATTTGCTCTTCCTTTGCTGGGAGCAAAGGCAACAAGATTCACTTCTAATTAATAAACCGGATAAATATTGAAAATAGAACAGAAAGCATGAAATGGCCTCAACTCCTACAGGCAGTGTCAGTCAAATCAGGACAGCTTTTGCTCACTAACATTGCTATTGTGTAGACATACTGTACATTTACTTCCTTATTTAATCATCTTTGCTTAATTTTATTTTTTTCTCCTTTTTTTTCGGCATTCTACTTTAGCATTGTTTCATCTGTGAATTTATATTCTTTAGGTTTGTTCCGTAAAGCACAATACAACAATAACAACAACAACAACAACAACAATAATAATAATAATAATAATCTCGCTTTCCTTATTCAGGTTATTAACGTTTATACAGAATTTATATAACACAAAAAAAATCAACAACAAATGCGTATGCAGTAGAATATGGAAATACATATCGGAAATGGAACCATGTAAATGCACGTGCGTATATTTGTAAACGTGTGTGAACATTAATGTGCAATAAATCTTTCACAATACGAGTTGCAAATACTAAATGAATATCGGAGGGTAGTTCTACAATAGTTGAGTATGGCTGATATAAATATTTTTAAAGTAAGCAGTCCTACTTCCTACATAGTACTTAATTTCAAACAACATTAGAATAACTATATGCTTAAAAATTAATTAAGGATTTATCTATCAAAAAACAGTGATTGTTTTTAAGCTCCACCGTAGTAATAAATAGCAATGAAGTTGATAGTAATGATAATGACCTTCTGGGGATTTTACAATGCCGAAAAATACAAAAAATGAAGCCGGAATCATTAGGCTAATATTTGCTCAGTCTTCCATGAATTCACAGAAAAACGAAAAAGTGACATTTTGTCCTTTGAAACACCGAACAACACGAAAAGCTGTGTTATAAATATCGAAGCCAATTATATTCCTATGCTCACAGAAATCGAAGAATAGCTCTTAAATAATGACAACGAAATCAACTCAGTAAGGTAATAAGTTCACAACAAATTCCAAAATATTCATAGTTAAAATGCCACGGGATTTCAGCTCCAACCTTCTTCTTTAAGCAATACAAACTAAATTTATTTACCCAAGATTAAACGAAGCAAATATTTGACTTCCTAAGCTAAACATGACAAATGAATAGAGAGAAAAAAATACATGAATATATTCAGACTTACCTGATGCGAGCATGATTGAGATTGGTCTTGAGGTAGGGCGCATTTGAGGCCGGAGAGCCCATGATTGGGGTGGCCACCCCATCAGGCCCCTTGTGGAACTCGGCATAACCTCCCAAACCCCGTCTGCTGGGAACCTGCACACTCAAAAGCTCCGCCATGTTGAGGTTGAATCTTGGGTTTTAACCTCCTCCAAGATTATGACAATCTTATTATTTAAGTCTCAAAATCAATGGAATATTTGGAGGATCACGGCTTTAGTTCTCGAATAACACTTACAAAAACACTTTTTAATAAAATCCGGCACAATACTTTAGCATTGCAATTTCCTGACACATAATCGGTTTCATCTATCACACTCCTTATATTTTCTATCTCGTTTCTCAGTTTAGAAAATAAAACTTGAGCGGAGTTGCAAATGAATGCTAGAGCAAATGAAGACTTTTTGTCTCGTAAATCCTTTAATTAACAGAGGTTTAAAAAAAGTCAGTCAACAACTCGCCTCATTTTTGTGTTTTGCATTTATAATTAACGCACCTTTTCTCTT
>NC_090769.1:16352179-16356411 GCF_036898095.1 Palaemon carinicauda
TCTTCTCTCAGGGGGTTAACTACTGCACTGTAATTGTTCAGTGGCTACTTTCCTCTTGGTAAGGGTAGAAGAGACTCTTTAGCTATGGTAAGCAGCTTTTCTAGAAGAAGAAAACTCCAAAATCAAACCATTGTTCTCTGGTCTTGGGTAGTGCTATAGCCTCTGTACCATAGTCTTCCACTCTCTTGGGTTAGAGTTCTCTATCTTGAGGATACACTCGGCACATTATTCTATCTTATTTCTCTCCCTCTTATTTTGTTAAAGTTTTTTATAGTTTATAGATGAAATATCTATTTTAGTGTTGTTACTGTTCTTAAAATATTTAATTTTAATTGATAATTACTTCTCTTATTTCATTGTTTCCTTTCCTCACTGGGCTATTTTCACTGTTGAAGCCCCTGGGCTTATAGCATCCTGATTTTCCAACTAGCTTTGTAGCTTAGCAAGTAATAATAATAATAATAATAATAATAATAATAAAATTTCAGGTTTGTTGCTTTAAGAAACCCATTCAAATATGCGCGCATGCGTAATGCATCGCATTAAAAACTTGCGACATTTATTAAGTAAAAGCTAAATCATGACGATGCGTGGGATGCTTTGACAATACCAATTGTTCTTTAATGGGAAAGTATGAATAGACAGCAATCTGTAAAATCTAATTGAATCTCCCTCAAAGCATTCAAAGCCTCGTATTGAATATTATGATTTTTAATCTCGTTATGAACGATACCAGTGAAATTAAATCGAATATATTTCCATTTCGCTTCTACGAGCATTTTCGAAAAGAAAAGGAAGAGACGAGCCATTATTCAAAGATGACTTAGATAGTTTTCATTGCTGATATCAATTTACACGTCCTTTTGACAAAACCTTGAAATCAAAATAGACTTGCTGGATACTGAGAAAATTTAAAGCATTTAAAATTTGCTAAAAGGAATATTCTGAAAGTTTTTGGAATTATGATTTCTATGTGAAGATTTCGAAGGATAATTTTATAGTTTCGTTTATATTTACCTTACATCTATAAACTAGTTAAATCCTTAAGAATATCAGTTGTTTACAACAGGGGACCGACAAATGTAAAGATCTATGGTCGATATATTGAAAAAGTACACGTTTTGAAAAATAACCTTGTCAATAAGTACTTATCCCACAGTCTCTCATACACAGATTGGCGAAAAAAAAATAACCCACTATCACTCTAAGCGTAAGATATCACGATTTTCTGTAAAAATAAAAAAAAAGCGAAATTGATTCTACCGTTTTGTGGTCTGAAAATTCAAAACACTTGAATCACTTATACAGCAGGTACAAGTATGGATAGTTTTTCAAACTTTCGTTTTCCAATTACACTAATGAGCCTCTGAATACTTTATTCCTTAAGGAATCGTGATTTTTAAGTTTTAAAATCTAACTCTTCACACGCACAAGGCTCTTTTTGTCTACGTTACTTTATACTGTTACCTATTAACTCAGAATCCTTTATACATGAGTTCAACAGTAATTGAAATTAAATAATTCTACTCATGCAATCGCCACCCAATTACATGGTCACATTGTGCCCTCCAGAGACCAATATACAGAGCAGTACAATGGGCTTGATAAAAATGGAGTTGACGAGGTTATATTCACATAACTTTCATTTCGAAATAAGCAAACTATCTTTTAATAGATCAACAGAACTATAAAATGGTGAAACAAGCTTTTTATCAAATGCAGTCTAAGTGGCCTCGTGAGATTAGACCGATCATAATCTAAGACAGAATTCTTGAAGAACTACAAATGAGGAGGTGAAATGGCTTTTAATGCACTCACAGGTTCTAGAACTTTCTTTAAGGATTTAATTTTTCCTTTTGAAACTTTTATCAAACCACGTTATGGACTATCGCATTAAATCAAGGGTTGAAAGCCACTATAAAGTTATGAAAATATAAATATGATTTCCTTAAAGAATCTAATGACTAAATTGTCCTATTTCCCAGAACAGATTCTACAGTTGAAGAGGAAAACAAAATATTTTCAGGAAAAAATATACTTTTCTTGAAGTTGAGAGATCTTCCCATTGTAAAAAGTTATTTAATAAAATCCTTTTGATGTCAGAAAAGTAAAGTATGTTGGTGCCACGATCATCTGAGAAGCGAATGAACTTGATGGTACGACAAAAAGAAAAATACAACCTTCAACACAATCATTACGTTAATCTTATGATCTGCAAGACCCTCTCCACGACAGTTCAGTGACTTATATAACGGCATCGCTCTGGTCCTCAATTTAAGAAGATTATTCCACTAAAGTGTCAATTTTCATCAATTCCCTCCTTGTGCCTGCTCTCTCTCTCTCTCTCTCTCTCTCTCTCTCTCTCTCTCTCTCTCTCTCTCTCTCTCTCTCTCTCTCTCTCTCTCTCCTTCGGCGTCAGCACTGGCACCTACTCCGCCATCACAATCTTCAATATTTCAAGAGTCAAGATCCTTCTATAATGGCTCATAAGTCTACTCCTATAATTCTTCAAGATTTTTCTATTTGTTCTCCCTCTCCTTCACTCGTCTAACCATACAGAGATACAATTAATGAGGATTAAAAAAAAGTTTCCGAAGTTTTCTGTAATCTAAGGGACCACCTCTACCAACTTTGTCGAAATAAATACGTAAGCAAATCGCAGTATCATATCCCCTTCAACTAAGACCTGAACGAAATGTTTTCGTTTTTTATCGCTCATCGTAATGAAACCCGAGATAAGTGATGACACATAACGATGGAACATGAAATGAAGTAATGTGAAAAATCCTTCTGGTTTTTCTTCTTAGCTTTTGTGTACGATATAAAAACTCGCGCTATGAAAACTCCGACATTCTACCCCAAAAACTCTCTCTATGAATGTGGAATGACTCATAAATGCAAACACGAATATAAAGCGTGTTTATATAAAAACTTTCACAATTGCATGGGCAATTCAGTCTGACAGCTCGTCCCTAGAATTTTCATATTTGAGAAGAGACTTTAAACATTAGACTGCTTATCTTATAAAGTTGTAATTTATATACAAATTACATAAGGGAGAATGAATTGCAGCCAATGTTCGTTTAATGTGGATAATTACAAACAGTGAGTTATTAAACATAAATTTTCTGTACATTTAAATAATGCAAAGAGAAAAAAAAAAACGGTTTTATATAAATAATAGTTCAGAAAGTTTCATGAGCTACAAAAATACTACTAGATGCCAAATAAAGACCAAGAACAATACACAAAAGAAACAAATTTAAAATTCCATAAAATCTTCCAAGCATTCGTTAGGATCAAAATACAAAATTCCCTTAATCACAAAAATATAGTACTGCCATTATGACCTTTTCGTTTTGCAAGAACGATATACGCAATTTTATAAGGATTTGGTCCCGGACCTCCAGGAGAAAAACTAGTTTCTAAACATTGGCATACACTTGCAAACAGTCCATAAGAAATTACATATAGTATTGTCATCCAAGATCGTTTTAAGTTAAGCGTATGACGAAGTATAAATGCGAGAGTCTAAACACGAAAAACGTGTATTCTTGGTACGCAAATACTTGCAAGAATAATCTCACTTGGAAGTTAATAGATAAGAATTAAAATAAGCATGCATTCTTCTATCATAATCCGACTAAGTAAATCCTGTTTTATGCCAACTCTACATCACCATTATGATGAATTATCTTCCTAAAGAATCTAATCCAATACTAAAACCTAGATTCCCACTCAAAACTCAACAGTAATAGCTTATCTCATTTCACAGTATGATTAATACATCTCATTATTCTGCTTAAATGGAAAACTAAATGATTTCAGAATCTTCACTGAATATCATTTGTTTATATATTTCTATGTCGAATGTTTGATGTTGCTCATCATGAGATAATATATGATTCTTAGTGGATAGTTAATCCACTTGAAGGCCGCAACTGAGAGTGGCGCTAATTATTCATTCCACTTAATCTTATTACCTACACATCTCTATGTAATTTCACGATGAAAACAATTATACTTTGCACTATAAATGCAAAAAGTGTACTTAGCAAAATTTAAAAGAATGTAATCCTCATAAAACTGAAAAATTTATCCTTAAATATTCTCTCACAAGAAAGATAAATAAAAAATACCAAAAGAAGTCACTCCTACTCTCGCAAGGACCAAGGTACGCATAAATCCTTCTCAGTATTGCAAGCTCTCTAGGAGAAAAGGGAATCTTTAGG
>NC_090769.1:16356911-16359411 GCF_036898095.1 Palaemon carinicauda
TGGGGGGGGGGGGAGAAACATTAGATGACAAGAGGCACTAACGAAGAAACAAAACGACTGTGTGAAACTAAAAACATCCCTGAAATGGAGAGAAAAAGAGAAGACTAGAAAAAGCATTCTATAAAACATCATAAGTTATGGAGGAGAGAGAGAGAGAGAGAGAGAGAGAAGAGAGGAGAGAGAGAGAGAGAGAGGAGAGAGAGAGAGAGAGAGGAGAGAGAGAGAGAGAGAGAAAATATTAAATTCATAAAATTATAAATTTTATAAAATCAATCATCAGCAGCCGTTACTATTCAACTGCAGAACAATGGCCCTTAGACGTGTCCCTTCCACTCTCGTTCTGTTTATGGTATTACTTTGCCATTTTATATCAGCAATTTTCTTAGTTCATCACTCCATCGTCTTCTCTTCCTTCCCGTGCTTCTTTTGCCAATCTCTAGCGACCAATTCTGTTATTTTTATTGTCCATTCTATTGTCTGTCTTTGCTCGATCCATTTCTTTTTCTCACATTTGTTAGGAATATCCTCTACTTTAGTATGCTCTCGTATCCATGTTGCTCTTTTGCTGTGTCTTAACGTTATTCCATCATTATTCTTTCCATAGCTCTTTGAGTTTGTAATGGCCTTATGCTCTAGGCTTTGGTAAGGCTCCAAGTTTCTGACGCATAAGTTAATACTGGTAGGACCATTTGATTAAATACTTTTCTTTTTAGATAAAGTGGACTTTTTAATTTCCATAATCTCATTTTTGTTTACCAACTGCTCTCCATTCCAGGATTCTCTCTCTTTTCCTTTCGGTCTCATGTTCCTGGGGTAACACTTACTGTCTGTCCTAATCACGTATGAAAAAGATACTACTATATAAAATAAATAACCTGTCATTGAAAAATTTCAATCCTATATAATCAGATTTTTCTTCCAGAGTGAAATATATGAAAATCAATTGGAATAGGAAATATGGCTCAATGGTTTACACAACAAAATACCCGCCCACACCCCACACCCCCTTCCCAGAAACTCTGAACGCAATATTGTTCGGCTAAAAAAAAAAAAAAATAAAAAATAAAGAAAAAGTAAAATTACTTTTCGGCAGTTTTTTTTCTATTACTTACATTTCTATGCGCGAGTTCTTACGTTTTATTGATGGATAATGTTTCCTTTAATTTTCAAATACATTAATAACTTTATGAATTTATCGACGATGATTTATAATTTTCTTTTCTATTGAATTTTAAATTTAAATTAAGGGTTTAATAAATTCATAATGGGGTGTACAGTTCACATGTTCAATAATTTTTTCAAAAGACGCAAGGTTTATTCGTTACTTCGTGTATAAATTCATCATGAGAAGCAAGGTTCATTTGTTAATTCATTAATAAATTCATCAAAAAAAAAACAATGTTTATTCGTTAATAAATTCATCATGAGTCGCAATGTTAATTCGTTAATAAACTCATCTAAAGGCGCATGGTTCAGTTGTCAATATATTCATCAAAGGACGCAAGGTCCCTTCCTTTAATAAATTCATCGAAAGTCGCAAGGTTCACTTCACTCGTCAATAAATTCATCAAAAGACGCAGAGTCCATCTAAATACTGAAGGTTCAGTAGTTATTTTTAATAAAATGAAGGTCCATCTCCCTTCATCAGACACTAAAAATGAAATGCACGATAGGGGCCTTGTGAGGGACGGGAGGGGGGGGGGGGGGAGACAGGGTACCCACGCTTAATCGCTGTTATGATTTGCCTCTGATGGGACCTTATCGAGAGATGATAAGAGCCATAAATGGATATGGAGAGAGAGAGAGAGAGAGAGAGAGAGAGAGAGAGAGAGAGAGAGAGAGAGAGAGTTCATATCATGCTTCCATTATATAAATTTCGTTACGAGAAACTCTAATGTTTTCCAATTATTATATATGGCATCGGTCGTGAATGAGATGTGTTTACATTGGTGTAAAATAATGTAATAAAATAAATCTAAAATAATGTTATTATGTGTCAGCAAAAAAGTATAAAATTATATGATGCACAGTAGTTAGACATCATTAAAAGAAAGGTATAAAATAATAATATAATTCGCCATCAGAAAGAAAAGACGTAAAATGCTTCTAATTAATTAATGTAAAACAATTGTTTAACTTCTTTAGAAATGAAAACCATAACATCGCAGGTCACAGTACTCAGATTAAAAGTAGAAAAGAGTGAAATCTAGTCATCATAATGAAAAGTCTAAATTTTCAGTGCTATCAAATATTATTCAGGATATTTCATTTTCTTATAAATATTGGCAAATGCAATACCTACCAAAAGCTTGAAATATGATGAAAATAAAAGCAATATAATTGAGCTGCTTGGAAGAAGTGATCTATGTTGCTCCCCATTTGCCCGGAATTACCTTTTCCATACCTTCCCCCTCCAATAAAATAATCGGAGAGAGAGAGAGAGAGAGAGAGAGAGAGAGAGAGAGAGAGAGAGAGAGAGAGAGAGAGAGAGAGACTGACG
>NC_090769.1:16364411-16371911 GCF_036898095.1 Palaemon carinicauda
ATCTCAGCGGTAATTCCATTAAACACTAAAATTCTCAAATTACTCACAAACTTTAAAAAAATTGATCTAATAAATATCAATAATAGATTCTAATGAAATTTATGTTTAAATTCTAACTCTTAAAGAGATAAACTTAAACCGAAGTTAACTATAAGAAAAGATTTTTTTCTATAAATTTGAACACGATAGAACTCATATAGGACAACCTACTGAATATAGCAAACAATATCAGCAAATAATTATATCTCTAAAAAGAAAATGAAAGTTATGGAGCTTTCATAAGACACAAAATTTGCAGTAGCAATTAATATCAACTTATAACTAAGATATCATAAATAAATAGTCATTCTATCAAGTATAATTATATAAAACACTTTTAGCTATAGACCACAAACGAAGAGAAAGTAATTTCGCCATCAAAGCCCCTCCAACGACTGATGTCAACTTCTAGAATTACAACACAAACGCGTTAATGGCACACGTTTGAAAGCAATAGAGGCGTCATTAAAGGCAACACCCCCAGAATATAGTTTCTTTGGTGAGACAACCGATCTCGCGCAATAAGGGAAATAGAACTCGCTTCTTCCAGGAAAAAATGAAATAGTAAGAAATCTTAATTTTTTCAAGGGACACACGCACACAAAAAAAAAAATAACATCAAGATGACGTTTGCATGTATGAAGTAATAATATAGATCAAGTCTCTAAATACTTTAATAGTACGAATATTATAGAAAAAAAACATTTAAATATAGGTATAACACACACATACACACACACACACACATATATATATATATATATACTTATATATATGTATATATATCATATATTTATATATTTATATATATGTATACACATAATATATACATATATATATGCATATAATATGTGTATATATATATATATAAATATATATATTTTTCTAAATATATGTATATATATAATATATATAATATATATACATATATATACATTTATACATATGTATAGACATATTTAAATATATATATATATATATATATAAATATATATATTTTTCTAAATATATGTATATATATAATACATATACATATATATACATTTATACATATGTATAGACATTTAAATATATAT
Source organism: Palaemon carinicauda (assembly GCF_036898095.1). Lineage (NCBI taxonomy): Eukaryota > Metazoa > Arthropoda > Malacostraca > Decapoda > Palaemonidae > Palaemon > Palaemon carinicauda. Next base: position 16,365,527 of record NC_090769.1, read on the forward strand.
ATATATATATATATATATATATATATATATATATAAAAAAAAGAGTGCGTGGATGTAATACGCACCTACTATATTTAGAAAGTTTTATCACGATAACTTCCTGACAGCTTTCCCCTTTCCGAATGATGCCTCTCTCTTTCGGTGGTGCCGTTGACGTTTCTCTGCTTTAACGGTGAGCGAATCGGGGAAATTTTTTAAGCACAGACATTAATGATCAACCCATGACACAAAAGAGAGAGAGAGAGAGAGAGAGAGAGAGAGAGAGAGAGAGAGAGAGAGAGAGAGAGAGAGAGAGAGAGAGAGAGAGAGATCCTGATGAGTGCATGTCCTTTGCAACCACCAAACTTCGGTACATAATAACAATGATATTGATAACTATAACCATAATAATAATAATAATAATAATAATAATAATAATAATAATAATAATGTCAAATATGGCAAGAAATGATAATGATAAGTAATACTTCAAAAAAATTACAATCTCTTTATCTAATTTCCTCCGCAGCTTTAAATTGAATAATTGTATATCCTTCAACCTCACCAAAGGATCCTTTTATTTAATCTCTAATTTTGTCTCCAGTTCTACTTCATTATTTCAGCTAAATTTCTTACTCACAAGAATTCTTAGATTATCCGTCTTCCTGCAGAAAATTTGACCTTTCGAACTTTTGTTTTGTTCCTAGTTTAGTTATACGCTTTTGAACTTTTCCTCTGTTTTGCACTGGTGTGAGTTTAAATTTGACCGTGAAGGGTAGAAGTCAAGATAGTTACAATGAACAACATTGCAGTTATCATTATCATTATTATTACTTGCTAAGCTACAACCGTAGTTGGAAAAGCAGGATGCTATATGCCCAGGGGCCCCTACAGGGAAAATTGTCCAGTGAGGAAAGGAAACAAGGAAGAATAAAATATTCTGAGAACAGTAACATTAAAATAAATATTTCCAACATAAACTATAAAATTTTTGACAAAACAAGAAGAGAAATTAGATAGAATAGAGCTGTAAGTTTCTGTAACTTTCTTAAATATTATCTAGCAAGATTTATATTTGCGTCACTGTTAAAAACAGAAGAGCAAGGCTCATCCAAAACAAAAAATCTCCGAGCTAGCTTTCACATATATCAAGATTGATTCCAATATAACGAACCGCAAGCAAAAGAGACTGTGGGTTATGATATTTGGTATCATAATTGACACCTGACCTATAAGACGACTAAGAACACGATTGATTCGTCTTCTAAACATTTCTTGGTATATGATCGATCCTCGCTCGGTCTGAAAAGGAAAGTGGGCCAGTTTTATGTGGACCGGGAGTTTGGTGATATAGCATGTTCTCTAGCACGAGAATAAGTATACAGTCTTCTTCTTCTTCTTCTTTGTCTACATCTTTTCCCACTTCTATGTGGGGTCGATGTTTCTGGTCAGCTTTCTCCATCTACCTCTGTCCCATCACCGTTGTGAAAAAATATATCTTACCATCTACTCTAAACTTTGAGATTAGGTATATGGTTAATACCAAAGTTCAAGAGTAAGACTACTCTTAAAGTATGGAGGACCGGATGAGATTAATATTTTCTACAATGCTATGTAGTCCGGGATTATGATAAACCATTGCGACCTCCATCAACTTTCCTGATTCACTTACTGAATTTTACAAAACATTGGCCATCATTGAAACTTAGGTTTGTATTGTGGCACTGAGGAAACTTATTAATTTCTCATCTTTTATCTAATTTTAAGGTACATGATTTCGACATCATAACTATACAATAAGCCTCTTAAGACTTCCAATTTTTCTACGGTAGCAATGATGAGGATTTCCATTAGATTATAATGAATCTCTTATTAGAAGTGTAATAAACATATAAAATTCAGATATTCAAAGCGGAGAAACAGTCAAGAATAACCAATCGCCTGAAAATATCCGAAGCCATTAAGTAGCCATGACCTATATTTTTAACAACATTGATTTTATTCAAAGCTCACAGTGACCCATTCTTCGGTAACACGCTCACCTACAACTATTTCCTCTGCTTGTTATGTCCTGTGATGAATTAATTAAGATATTTACATCATGAATAGATGCCTTATTTAAAATAGATATGAATTAATCTAAAAAAAAAAAGTAGTTACACATTAATAATATGACTTCTATGAACTTGGGTTATATAACCATGCGCTGGGTCATGTGAGGTCATCCAATGCCTATTTACACTATGAAGTAAAAGACAGAAACGGATGGACAACAAAAATCTAGAAAGGAAGCTGGTATGGAGGGGAAGTAGAAATATATAAAACAAGTACAGCCAGGGGTCGAACATAGCAAAGACCCATACCTACAGTGCACAGGGTGAGGTGCACTGGTGGCACTACCCCGCTACGTGGCTCTATGGCAAAGGTAAAATCCTAATGGATTACAAAGACATACTATTGAGAAATAATTTTCAGAAGTGGCATGAACTAATCGCACCATCGCCATTACTCTCGATCCTAAGGTGAAGTTCCCACTCCCTTTTCATCCTCAACGTTGGGTGGATACACGCCCCACCTACAGCCACTTCATCATGAAGTGAATCCTCCTCCGTTGTTTTAGAGAGAGAGAGAGAGAGAGAGAGAGAGAGAGAGAGAGAGAGAGAGAGAGAGAGAGAGAGAGAGAGAGAGAGAGAGACAACCTGCTCTCCTTTCAAGTAAAGCTGATTGGTTGCGAATCACCTTGGCAGGAACTGATTGGCTGGGAATCCCATCAACCTCTTCTCCGCAGTCCGTAAGTGTGATTGGGCTACGAACCTAAAAGTTTTTCCGCCTTAAAGGTGATTGACTTGTGATCACCCGAACCCCAAGAGGCGAGAGAAATCGTATTTTACTCAAGAAAATGAATGAACTTTCTGCTTGTTTTTTTCCTCTTTACTCTTTGACTTCGCCCTTTTCGTTTCTCATCCATTAGTTCCCCAAGTTTGCCCTTGGAACGATAACAACTTGACACTGAATGACCTCCCAGGTCACAGTACTAGAGTTTATGGTCAAAGATAACTAGGAGTAGGTGTCTTTTCTAAACATCATTATTGGACTTTTGAATAATAGTGATTATATAGGAATAAAATCTCTGGTGTTCGTCAGGGTAGTGTTCTGGGACCATTACTTTTTATACTATATACACATATATGGTTTTACCTATGGCAAACAAGCTCGTTCGATATGTATATGATGTTACTCTCTTTGCATCAATTCCATCTCCTGAAAGTAGATCTGGGGTGGCTGAATCACTTAAAAGAGATCTAGCTAAAATTATTGCATGTTGCAAATTATGAGGCATGGAGTTGAATTCTAATAAAGCTCAAAGCATGATTATAAGTAGTTCAAGGGCAGTGGCCCCTCAACATCCAGATCTTTGCATTGACAATGTCTCTTAGAGCATATACAATTCATTTAAAATTATAGGTGCGATTCTTGATTGCAAATTTACTTTTGAGAAACACATTGTTCCTGTTTCTTCTCCATTTGCACAAAAAATGGCTTGTTGAGAGTCTTTTAAGATTATCGGTGATCAGTCTATCCAAAGAAAATGTTTTAATTCTTTCACTTTACCTTATTTCGAGTATTATTCTCCTGTCTGATCTTCAGCTGTTAACTCTAATCTTGTTTTGATGGATAGAAACTTGCGGTCTATCAAATTCCTTATTCTTGATCTTAATATTAATCTGCAACACTGTTTTCTGTTAGTTCTTTATGCATATTGCATAAGATTTTTCATAATTCACACCATTCATTCCATTCAGATCTTCCCAGACTGCACCATACAGTTCGAGGCATTCATTAATTTCTAAAAGCCTTATACATCATAAAACATAAGTCTATACAGTATTCTAGACGTTTTATTTCATCTGCGACTAGATTGTGGAATGATCTTCCTAATCTGGCAGTTAAATCGATGGAACTTCATTACTTGTAAGTTCTTGCAAATGTTTTTCTGTTCATCAGGTTGACATGGCTCCTTTTTATACAGTTTATACATGACTGATCTAATATAACATTGTTAGATATCTTGAAAAAATTTCATATTTCTATTCATCACTTCTTATATACTGTATAGTTTATTTTCTGTTTCCTTATTTCCTTTCCTCACAGGGATGCTTTTCCTGTTGAAGTCCTTGGATTTGAAGAATTTCACTTTTACAACCAGGGTTGTAGCTTGGCTAATAATAATAATAATAATAATAATAATAATAATAAATAATAATAACAATAATAAAAATAATAATAATAATAATAATAATAATAATAATAATAATAATGACAAAATTATAAAATTAAGCATTTTTCCAGAACCGAAGCATTTGGTATTTAATGCAAAAATTGGGGATGGTGCTGCCTTCTCTTCAGTTCACAATATGCTTTTCTTTAAGGAATTTTTAGTCGAAGAGTAATAAAGATTAACACGACGTTGTAATGTAGGGAATTTTGCTCTGGAATACGAATCGCCCTCATTTCATTAACCACGTTCACGTGGACAAAGCTGCAGCTTCTGAAGAAAAGAAATAGCCTTTCCTTATTTCCTTTCTTTTAAGAGTTAAATATCTAATCGTTGAAAAACTGTGATATTCTTGTAACAATATATTAATTGCAAGATTTATATTTGGTTTATCCATTCCTTAACGAACGGGTATGGCTGAATTTGTTTCTTGAAGTTCCTCTTTCCATAAAATAAAATTCACATTTAGCAAGGTAGTACATGGCTAATAAAATTAACATTCCAATTATGTTCGAAGTTTTAATTATCTACCCTTTTCGTTTACATAAAATTAGCATGAGATTAGGCACTCCTTTACACCCCAGCAGAAAGACCTCCCCCCTCCCACCGTCTCCGCTTGCTCCAGGGAAACCTCACAAAATGAGACCGAGATATTCTTATCGAGTCTTTAGTGCAGTCCTTTGGCGACCTTGGGCAGCAGCCAAACGAAAATTGGAAAGGCTTATCTTCTCTTTAAGATGCAAGAAGAATATTTCACTATAGTATTTTCTATTCTTTTTTTTTTTCATTTCACTTTGTCCCAGAATACCCTATTTAGTTTGATAAAATTAGCATGGAAATATGAATTTCCAGAGTTGCCTTATACCCAATCATTTATTTTCTGGAAGTTTCTCTAAACACGCATATAAAGAATTACGAAATCTCAATTACAAAAAAACGCTGGCTTCTTGTTAAATGTATATAGTATAACTATAAAACTTTATATTCCTTACTATATTATACCGGTATTTCAGTGAATGAATTACAACACTTTGAAAAAAATATAGATTACATATGGGCAATTTCTTCTACTGTAACATTACAAAGAACCAATACGAAAAGACTCGAATCTTGACAAAAAAAAAAAAAAAATAAATAAATAAATAAATAAAAATAAAAATAAAGTACAAAAATTATATTGAATGTAACAAACATTCACCGAAGCATATACGATCCTCGTTGTTATTACTTAACTGTATAAAATTTTTTATTGTATTTAAGTAGGCTTCAAAAGGATTGAAACAAAATTATTCCGTCTTTAATGAAGCCTAAATACCGTAGACGGACAGAGAAAACGTGCATCTGAGACAGTAATTTTTCCCTTCGATCACCTGCTTCGATTCACAAGCTGTTATCGACAGAAATTTTGTTTACTCCGAAGCAAATAAACTTACATCCGGGGACCCAGAAATGTTCGTGACTTGAAAATCTGATTTGGACACTTGGATAAATAAAACAAGTGCATTTTACTGCAATGCTGTTTCTAGGTGCAAAGGAATGACATAAAAACAACAAATAACTTGACAAATATAATAATAAAAAAAAGAATTTTTTTTTTCTGCAAAACTAGTGTTGAAAGTAAATGTATATTGATTTGGAAGCAACAACGCTTATAATAATAATAATAATAATAATAATAATAATAATAATAATAATAATAATAATAATAATAATAATGTCACTCACCATTAGAGGTACATAAATTGGTAAATTTAATTCTTCTAAGCAATAGAGACTTCAATATCGTACCTCTCCTCTCGCAACCTGAATAACACGATTACACGGGCATGGTCTCTCCGTTTCAAACCAGGGTTAGCCCTGTTTCAAACAAGCTTCAATGTCATTTGACCAAAAACAACAAGAACTAGAGGGGCACTGAGTAGAGGGTATGCCTTCGCCACGCCAAAAAGTCTTTTTTGCTCTTAACTTTACTGCGTGCTTCTTACTCGATGTTTTTTCTTCAAAATCTAATGCATTTGTCCGTGGGTCATATACATGTCCACGAAGTCTCGATGAAATTGGTTCTGTAGTTTTTGCGTAATTTTGTTCACAAAAAAATAAACTAAAAAAATATTTTCCATTTTACTTACC
>NC_090769.1:16381911-16404411 GCF_036898095.1 Palaemon carinicauda
TGTTGAAGTTTTTATAGTTTATAAAGGAAATATTTACTTTAAAAAGGAAATATTTATTTTAATGTTACTGTTCTTATAATATTTTATTTTTCCTGCTTCCCTTTCCTCACTGGGCTATTTTCCCTGTTGGGGCCCCTGGGCTTATGGCATTCTGCTTTTCCAACTAGGGTTGTAGCTTAGCAAATAATAATAATAATAATAATAATAATAATAATAAAGCATAAGAGGAAGACAGGCTAACGAGCGAACCTACGACGAAGTGATTGGGGCAAGGGGAGGAGGGTTGTTGGGTGGTAAAAGTGGAAGAGGAATGCCATTCACAGGTCATCACTCTTTATGACAAGGAGTTACAGTTTCCTTCAAAATCTACAGCATTAAGGTTCCAAGGTTCAATAACCCCAACAAAGTTCAAAATCAATTGCGTTCGACAATTTTTAATCAATTGATGTAAAAGCTGTGTTTATCATGCTCTTAAATCATGATAGACATCACATGCAAACACTACAAGTTCAGGAATCAGCATTGTTAAACCGTATTATAATAAATCTAAAGATTAAATTATAAGTTTTATAGTAGAGATAAATAAAACTGAAGGTAAAGAGTATCAAACAAAAGAATTTATGTTGAAACACTCGCAAAAACAGCATTTTTAAAATTCATAAAAGGGTAAAATCACTATAAAGTTAAAATCCTATTTTAAAAATAATTCTAAAAAAAAAAAAAAAACCCATGTCAGTAAACCGATTTTGATAGGTTATCAACATGGCATGTTCAAATTAGATTAGTCCTAAAATTGTTGTGTTGTGAGACTGCCAAATTATGTAGTTCCCGAATAAATTGTGTAACCAAATCGCTAAGGAAAACATTGAGAATACAGTTGAAGAGTCCAAAAAAAAAAAAATCAAAATAATAATTCCTATCTGGGGACTCCATAGCAACAAACAAGGACTATACAGAGAGAATAGAGCAAAATGAATGAAAACATTCTCCTAGTTTAATTAGGCAGATATCACCTTGTATTTGAGAAGATAGACAGAAAGTCAAGACGAAAACAACAAAATCTCTCACAGGTAGAAAGATGCGTCACGGTCGGACCACATCTGGTACAGATAATTAGACAGGTGTTCCTTTGGTTTAAAAAAAAAAATAGGGATCAGCGAATTCGCCAATGAATAGGAGAGAACAGAGTGGGGTTATCAGCAAATGAAATATGAATTTACATCAAGAGTGAAATTTAAGGACAATAAATTTCGAGGAATGTGTGAGTGCCAAAAAATAACTGGAATAAGTTTAAATGTATCGAGTTTATTCACAAGCAATATTTCTGATCGTCTACAATTTATGATATACATGATTAAATGGCTGACAAAAATAAAATTCAAGGAATATGCTTTAGAAATTGACAGGTAAAGCAATAATAATAATAATAATAATAATAATAATAATAATAATAATAATAATAATAATAATAACCAATTTTATTATTATTGTTGTGTGTATTGCTATAGCTAGAATGTATTTAAGAATCGTAGGATTAACATCTAAATTTCCCAAAGGACAATATGATTAGGTAAAAATAACTAGGATTCGCAGTGAGATCCTTGATCCAATGAAACAGGTTCTTTGCAGTTTTTGCTACTCACCCAAATAACAGTAACTACAATAGCCTACACATTCTCTTAATACTCCCTAGCGAGAGAGAGAGAGAGAGAGAGAGAGAGAGAGAGAGAGAGAGAGAGAGAGAGAGAGAGAGAGAGAGAGAGAGAGAGAGAGAGAATATAATTTATTTGTTAGCCTCATTGGGAGCTGTTGATACTTCTAAATTCACAAGTTTCTGCTGCTGCTCTCCGTTTGAAATAATAGAAAAAGAGAGAATCATTTGACTAAAACTTTATACCATGTATTGTAATCATCTCCAGATCGCAAATATAATTCAATAGAAAAAACTTTAAAAAACCCAATAATAATAATAATAATAATAATAATAATAATATTAAACGCAACACGTACCCATATTTTCCGGGGGTCGGTGTGTAATATATATAGATCATTTGACTAAAACGTTGTACCAAATATTCTAATCATATCCAGATCCCAATTAAAATTTAATAAAAAATACTCTAAGAAGACCAATAATAATAATAATAATAATAATAATATAAAACGCAACATGTACCCTTATTTTCTGAAGAGGGAGGGAGTCGGTGTATAATATATATAGCATAGGAGTAACAAGGTGGAGGTTTCACTAACAAAACTGAAAATTGGTAAGACAGAGCAACATAATGAATAATATGCAAGACACACAAACAAGAAAATTATTCATTTCTCGAAAGTCTTAATATAAAATTAACGTTTTATGTGAACTCGAACTTTCATTGAGGAGATTGATTTAATAACCTACAAAACCCAGTGACTCGTTATTAAGTGTTTAATTAATACCAAAATGAGAGGATATGCAACTGCATGATAAGGCCCTCAATTTATGACAGATCACTATGCATTGAGACTAATTACATGCAAAGCTATATGCAAATCGTGGTTAATTACTCACAAAATAAAAGATTCTTTTCTTTATTCTATTCCTAATTTTAATTTAGTTGTGATGATCTTAGTTTTGCCTGCAAGCATCATACTGGTTAAAAGCAGCTATAAAACATAAGGGATGACTGAAAATTGCCGTAATCGTTAAGATGAAAGACTGAATTTACTATCATTTCAAATAAGACGATCTCTAGAAATAAGTTGTCTTTGATTAAAACTTTCTGGTCTCATTAAAACAAATGTACCATTGACAACGTTTTCAACAAACTAAGAAAGCTTACATTTTTACATAAAGTAAACCACCCATGCTAAACATGGGTTATTATGGGATCTTTCAGAAATTTTAACCTGAAATTCAGCGGGATATTATATTAGTTCAACTTAAAAAAAGAAAAAATTATTCTGAAAAGCAAATCTTTTTTTTTTTTTTTTTAAGTAATAATGGCAGTCATATCCTTTCATAACGATGATAATTCTACTGGAAGCTTTTCAGGGCAAGGCCTCTTCTCTCTGTCTCTTGTCTGCAACAGTCCTAACAACTAGGTTTAAAATTTCTTTTTTTTTAGGTAGACCAAGACATATTGGATTTAATGATTCAATGGTCACTCATGAATAGCACAGGAAAGGGACAGGGCAATGTCCCAGAGACTGATCACCACCCACGCCCACTCTCCACCCAAGCTAGGACCAGGGAGGGTAAGGAAATGGCTACTGATGACTCAGCAGGTAGACCTATAGGTTCCAACAAACCGCACCCCCTTCCCAAGCTCACAAGGATGCCTAGGTTGCGGACACTAATAGAAACTATCGAGCTTGAGCGGGTCTCGAACTCCCATCCAACAAATTGCTAGGTAGGGGCGTTTCCAGTAGGTTACCACAATCCCTAGCGTTCCCTACTCGTTTAGTACGGGATTGAATACTCGTTATTCCTTTGAAAGCTGAGAGAGAGAGAGAGAGAGAGAGAGAGAGAGAGAGAGAGAGAGAGAGAGAGAGAGAGAGAGAGAGAGAGAGAGAGAGAGAGAGTTTTTCAGAACATAAGAGCAGTGGAATAAGGAATGACTAAGAGCAGTACTGAGCCGTTATTTAAGATTAAGCTGGTTTTGTCAGAAGGTAATTTTCCTCAAGACACAGAAATAAAAAAAAAAACAGAGAGACGCAATTTTTCTTTGTCTTGTTCCGAAATAATTCACTCAAGATGACATGTCTTACAAAGCAAGATATTATCGGTCAAAACTATAATGAGGTTCTATTCTCATTCACCTGTCACTGAACCCTGTTGCCGAATAGGAGCATTGCCTGAGTAAGATAGTTTGGTACTGGAATGCCAAATATAATTTCGATACTCAAGTTTTCTGCCAAACAAGAATATTGAATTGTTTTTTCAAAAGTAGTCTTAATTTTTTAAAAGTTTCCTAAGAACATAAATCGCATTAAAAGCAGAATGAAGCCCTCATTAGGAATTGTCGAATTAATGTTAAAAAATAAGGTGGAGCCAGGAATCCTCCAATAGTTATTCAGGCTTCTTTCATCTGCAGAGCTATTAAGACCACCTGCTTTCCATCTTCTCTATTAATGGGTATCATTCTCCAATCAAATTGGCTACAACGTCTCGGGAACGTCACCATCCCGACAAACTCCTTCTACGTTGTGGTGGCTGTCCTATACCAAACAATGAAAGCTACTATTTAGATGCTCGTCTAGGGACTTCCCTTTGGAAAGAAAAAGAATAAAAAAAAAGGCGTCAGGAACTTAATTACCATACTTGGCGCTAGATCCTCTTGGTTGGTGACCCTTACATCGCAAACGTATGTATTCGTCTTCTAAAAACCAAGTATTGTGCTCTTGTAGTCATTGTTGGTTTAAACTGGCCTTGTGCCAACTAAGGCTCCTATTGAGATGCCACAACGTCACAGTGTCCAAAGCCAGGGCTTTTTCATTCCTTCCAAGAAGCTGCTTTATGGTTCTTTGTGCTCGTAAATTTGAAGGGGATGGATGCTATGCTTACCTTTAAAGCATCATACTCATGTGCCAGAGGATTCTTTCGTGTCATTTAGTTTTCCATTCTATTACTGAGGGCTTGTTAAAACACTTTATCTTTTACATATATATCAAGTTTTAATTTTATACTATCTTGCATTAGTTTTTTTTTACTAAAACATGAAATTTTGTGGATCTTTGGCAAGAAAAACAGATTACTTTTGAGCTCATAATAACAATAATATTAGTTACAATAATAATAACAGTATATATTAGTAGTAATAAAATATTTACATTTTTAATAAATGTTCTAAAGCGTTTTCAAGGGCAACCACCACTGACATGAAAAATAGGAACAACTACGACAATGATAAAACCCCTAATATTGTATCAAATCAAGCCTTCCTGACCTATGCTTAAACCATGGAACCACGCGATATAGTTTTTATTTGCATCGCAAGCAAAATTGTCTTTTCTTACAAATTTCACCCAAACGAAATCCACTGCAGCGTTCACTTTCAAATTCTAATAAAAACTATTTTGAAGTCTTTCCGCACACAACGTTCCAGGGGTTACTTCAGCTAAATTCAAACCAGGATCCATAAAACTTCCCGGTATGAATATTTAATCGAACGACCAGAAATGGAAAATATTCCAGCACAGCAAAATTAATACAGAAATGGAAAATATTCCAGCACGGAAAAATTAATCTATATAAGTATCTGAAAAAGATTATATATATATATATATATATATATATATATATATATATATATATATATATATATATATATATATATATAGAGAGAGAGAGAGAGAGAGAGAGAGAGAGAGAGAGAGGAGAGAGAGAGAGAGAGAGAGAGAGAGAGAGAGAGATTCTACATACCTTACTTTACTCAAACGTATTGTATAGTTATACAGAAAATTGGCTGTTAATGTTTGCATGAATTGCATATGGACTCACATTGTAGGGGACTGTTAATTTTTATGTACACATATATATAAGTAACTGCGTACAGTGTGTACAAACATACATAACAATGACTGAATGATGACCATTGTATATAGATATAAATAACAATGGCTGTCTATATTGTGTGTCTATATATATATATATATATATATAGAGAGAGAGAGAGAGAGAGAGAGAGAGAGAGAGAGAGATACAGTATGTATGTGTGTGTGTATATATATATATATATATATATATATACAGATAGATAGACAGATAGATAGATAGATACATAGATAGATACATAGATAGATACAATTATAAGTGGCAGTGAATACTGTATATACAGGTACATTACAGTGGTCATGTAAACTATATCTAGCGATGGATAACGGTGAATGTTTATGAGGAAGAATTTCCAAACAAACATAAGTACAAGCAAGACAATCTTCTTAAAAGCACAAGCGTACTTCAGATAAGGAAGATAACAAGTATGCGGAACTACACAATCCTGACAATTGTGTATAAAAATTATAAATAAAAGTAAAAAAAAAAACCGTAAAATGTCATCAGATCAAGGCGAGAGACATTGTTCCTGGAGGTTAAATGAGACACGCAACAAGAAAAAGGTGGGAAGTAAGATGAAAAATTGTTTTTTATAATAAAAGGTAAATTACATATGACTCTCAAATATAAAAAAAATAACATGACTAAGTACATGAAAGCGAAGCATTCGTTAAAAAAGCTAAGGCGAACGTTTGATTTTAAGAGTTTGTGGGGAGGAGGCACTGTTAAATTTCACGAGAGTAATGTATTAATATGTGGTGTTCTTAAAGGTCAAAATTACTTGGCTTGTCTTGCGGTTTTATGACACTGTGGTTACATTCATGTGGAAGTAGGAAGCTATTTGTTGAAACTATAATACATGATTCTACAAAAAGACTTCTCGATATAAATGGTTTGAATGAAGTGGGGAAAAACATATTCCGAATAGAATATTAAAACTCAATTAATATGAATAAAACAGTGTGTTAACTATTACGAAAAATAAGCAGCAATGCCAAGTGAAACGATATAGAAGACAAATCAATGATAACAGAAACATAAAAATCGTCAGACCTCAAACCAAACTGTTTCTAAAATAAAAGGAAAATATGAGAATAATTAAATAAATAGAGGTCACGGGAAGGGTGAATATATAAATGTAGAACAGGAAAGGAGACAAAAGCCAAAGGCCGAGGAATGAAAAGTAAAGTAGGCCATAAATGAATCAATGTATAAGACTCGCTGAGGGACAAAACCTCGGTAGTTTTTGATTCAAGCGTATGCGGTAGTCCTTTGAGCTCTTTCCAGTGCAAATGGGTGTGGCATCGTGGGTGTGTGGGTGGAGTCTGGAAGGAAGAGGGCGTGTCGACTGCATAGAGATGACGCAATTCATGACATCACGAAACGTCATACATACATATGTCAAATAACGATGAAGACTGCAGAGCTCGGCCTTTCTACAATACCTGCCGTGTAATGAGGGCATTTACAAGGCATACAAACTGAAGGAAACCCAAACAAAGAATAGCTATGATACAGTATGTACATAATTTGCATACAAATAGCTGCTCACTATGAAAAACGAAACATCATATGAAATCTCGATTATATTGCAGCAGATTGTATAACAGCCGTGCGGTCATAGACTGGTGTACGTGTGAATATTATAAAAAAAAAACACACAATTCCTTAATTTCATCTGCAGTAGTAGTTGACTTTAATAAGGACAAAATTCCCCCACCAGTAAATAGATTTAAAAATTATAGGATTCTCCAGCTAAACAAAATCTTGCCTATGGATTTCATGTAGAATAATAAAATCGTCATATATTTTCCAAAATTTTGTTCTTACTGGATTGCAGCAACTGTGCCAGGCAAGAGAAGAGATTCTATATCATTATGAAAGCAGGCAAGGGAGGGAAATAGAATGGGAGGAGGATCGAGATTAGTATTGGAAGGATTGTCCATAAAAAAAGCAAAACAACTGTCAATGATTGTAGAGAGAGAGAGAGAGAGAGAGAGAGAGAGAGAGAGAGAGAGAGAGAGAGAGAGAGAGAGAGAGAGAGAGAGAGAGAGAATCATAATAGGAATCTTGAGCAAGACAAGCGGCGCCATAAGCCCTGCTAAATATCGATTGCACCGGAACTTCACTAAAGGCTTGCAAATGATCACAAGGAACTCCAACTTCCACATAGTCTAAACCCAAAGGACTCGAGGAATGAGTAGAATTTCGTTCATCTTTCCTGAAGGATATACGAGCTAGAATTCCTGCTTGTAGATCAAGTATGCTGTAAATACACCCGGGGCAATGAGAAAATATTCCTTTGATGAAATAGGTATGAAGTCCATTTGAGCTTTAATAACAATCTGTATGAGAGGAAACACAATGCTCTCTCTCTCTCTCTCTCTCTCTCTCTCTCTCTCTCTCTCTCTCTCTCTCTCTCTCTCTCTCTCTCTCTCTCTATATATATATATATATATATATATATATATATATATATATAAATATATATATATATATATATATATATATATATATATATATATATATATCTATATATCCCTTTTTGAGCGGAGATACCTTACCGTGGTAAAAGGGTTTGTATATCGCTATGATCAGTATAGCTGTACTAGTCAGGGCCACCCATACTAACTTGATTTACTGTGAGCGATCAGAAAAAAGTCTCCCACCATCACCAATACGTAGTGGCTAGCGTGGTGATGAAAATGGCCAAACTCGAAGCATTACTAAGGATATATCTGAGGCCTATGCCTTGCAGTGAACTAGAAATAACTCCATATTTTTATTGTGTATAAAGGAGTGCATTAAGTACACATCCTCAAACTATGGAGTAAATTAAAAAGTAAAGGCTTCACCAAAGATATGTTAATTAAAAAAAGAAATTAAATTCCCAAGCAGGCAAAAGCAAAAACACAATACTATTAATAATACTCAGTTAATCTCATTTTTATAACGATTTATTTTGTAATTCTCTACATTTATATTTACTTTGTACTTTGAATATGTATACTGAATGAGTGATACATAACAGCCATTAGTATATAAATTTTTATTTCAATATCTCTTCAATGGCTCTTCTTATGCGTTAGGAAATACAAACATACATAAACTTATCTACCTACCTAATATATTCAATTTACAGAATGCCAGTACTGTAAGCAAAAAAGCTTGATAAATAGCACTACAAACAATTACTCAACGAGTCGGAACACTGCAGGTCCGGGAAACCAGTAAATCCCCTCGGGAAGAAAAAAAAAAATTGGGCAAAGTGTGGGAGGGGGAAGTAGGAGGGGAATGGAGGGGAAGGGAAGAGGAGGGTAGTGATGGGAAGTGAGACGAAAAGTGGGAAAATAAAGGACAGGAAGCCATTCATAGAAAAGGCTATTTTTGTGTCCACCAAGACCATCGTCATTATTTTCTCTAGTAAGTGAATAAAATACCGTATTTACCAACATTCAACAAAAGAGGATGATCATTATATGATGCTATTTAAAGTTTGAATCTGTATTACAAAGTAGTTTTTAAAGCGATAGGAAATAAATAAATACATGTATCGCACAACCTACAGGCTAAATTGATTTAAAGAACACAAATGAAACCATTTCATGTAATAAAACCATAATACATATCTCTCTCTCTCTCTCTCTCTCTCTCTCTCTCTCTCTCTCTCTCTCTCTCTCTAAGAGAATATCCAAAATATATAAAACCCTTTATCTAAGATTTATATATATATATATATATATATATATATATATATATATATATATACATACATACATATATATATATATATATATATATATATATATATCTACCTTTTGAAAAAATGTATATAACTGTCTATCTGTCTGTCCATCTCTGATGGCAGCGGTGGTTTGTTCTAAAGTTTTCATCCAGAGACGGAGGGATCTCCCTTTAAGACACTTCGCGAGGTAGTGATGTGACCAAAGCAGACAAGACTTAAGACTTGCCTGGGGGGAAGAAATTTCTCCAGACGGCGTCTTCCGTGAGGCCCATCCGCCAAAGTCAACCGAAGGACTCGCCCGAGGAAGAGAGTTGGAGAGAAGATAAAAATAGAGAAAGAAAGAGGTATTATATTTGTTTTTTATTCTGGTATCATTCTAGTTTTAAATGAGAGGTTAAGCTTTTAATTTCGAAAGCTTTCTGTGAGAGAGAGAGAGAGAGAGAGAGAGAGAGAGAGAGAGAGAGAGAGAGAGAGAGAGAGAGAGAGAGACTTTTTAATACTGACCTTTTAATATAAACATTCACACTAAAATTACAACGATCAAATCTTATATAAAACAAATATTTTTCTCTCACAAGGACTAAAATATGCCCTCAGGCTAGTCTAAAGAAGAAAGTGAACTAGTATCAAAAGAAGGACAGAAAATAAACGTAATTCTCAGATATAAAAAGTCTCACTTTTTTTTCTTTGCTAATGGCTTTTAGAAAGAGTAAACAAAGCCGTGAATTTTAGTCTTATAAACCTGTTATCCCCCAAACCATCGAACCCAGAAACCCTTTGCAAGTGACGACATCAACCTTATATAAACGCCTTGTCCCGACCGGCAGATTTTTCGGGGTCCCATAAAAACGCCCTGTAGCCTCTCCTCTGTGATTAAAGACTTACCCGTAATTAGCAACCAATGGTCGGTTTCCAGTTCATAGGATACTTTATTGCCTTAAAATTACATTTGACGGGATATTTTTATCTAAAAAAAATCCTGTTCTTCAGATCAGTTGCATATCATTTCAATAGGTTTAAATATATTCTGAAAAAGTAGTTCCATGGAGAGACCGATTCAGAAAAAAAAAAAATATTATCCTTATTTGGGACCCTTTTGTTAAGGAACATCTGCAATGTTCCAAATCCCAAATGCTTTCGACAAGCTCTTTCCATTAGCAACCCACCACGACCAAATAAAGAAGATGCAATCAAATCCAAAAATTTTATTTTCGTAGCAAATAATTATCATTCATATTTCAATATATTCGGGTTTCAAGAAATGTACAGGAATATATATATATATATCCTGTATATATATATATATATATATATATATATATATATATATATATATATATATATATATACACACATACGATCGTGTGTGTACTTGACGCAAGTTCGATCAGCCAAAGGCCTCAGGTGCTATGGGGTAAGTATTGCAGCGCTCAGCTCACACTAGCGAAGTCTATGGATCGTTTTAGTCTAAATTTTCAAGTCCACCAATTCGTAAACGAATACTCAACTTGAGTGTAGTGGGGTGCAAAAAAGGAGGCCTGGGGTGGCAACCTCATCCCCCAAAACATTTGCTGAGAAACTGTGAAGTCGTACTGTTATGTTATGGATAAAAATACCTTAGAAGGAAAAATGTGCGTAGGTCATGTGTAAATATACTGCACATTAATAAGACACTATCATAGTGTGTGTGTGTGTGTGTGTGTGTGTGTGTGTGTTTGAGAGAGAGAGAGAGAGAGAGAGAGAGAGAGAGAGAGAGACTCGCCGGTCTTCCTCAGACATCGTTAAGCTAAGTGGCAAAAAGTTGTTAACTTGAGAGCAAAAATGAAATTATCCGATTATATAAGGATGATGAATTACAGTAAGTACCAGGATGATATATATATATATTCAAATGATGGTGAACGATGCATTTGTATAATATCGTCTTCCATAGGAAAATTTAACAAATAAGCCCAGAGACACAATTGTTATTAATCATTACAGTTGCGAGTTTAATTTGTATTAATAATATTTTTATTATCATGTAATAAGCAACGTCTAACGATTTAAAAAAGTATGTTTCTACGAAATGTAAACCAGGAACATCAAAAACAGCTAAAAGAAAATATGAATTCTAATGCTCACAAAACAAATAAAATACACAAATAACTCCATTTAATAAGAAAAATTAATATTCTTGATAAGCTCTCTCATGGGCTAACCGCACTTTCAAGAGGTAAGCAGTCTTTAATGATATTAATACATTTTCTGAGGACATGCTTCCGTCAATGTCATTATTAAATACTGAGCCCAGCTGCCGCGTTTCATTTCAGGCATCAGAGTCTAATGCAAAAGACCATCTGCGGAGAAGACCTGAGTGAAGGAGGGCTCCTGACGCCTTTCAAGGTGTATCAAGTTCTTAAGAGTTTATCAAGTTCCTCCAAGTTTTAATGGGTGGCGTTGTGTTCGACTGGAGAGCAAAAGCGCTGGACTTTGAGAGTCTCTAGAAAGGGTTTTCTGGAGATAAAGGGACCCCAAAAGACTCGACCAACTTCTGTTCGCCGTTACGTAATAAATGACATTTGGTAACACGACACTTAGGTTGGAATATCCATAAAGTAGGCTTTACCAGGAACAGAAACGTGGAATAAAACTAAAGTAAATATTCATTGATGAAAGACCGGCTGGCCATTCCATTTTCTTATCACCCATTCCAAAGAAGATGAGAAGTAAGGTTTATATATAAATAATATATATATATATATATATAAATTTATATATATATATATATATATATATATATATATATATATATATATATGAATTATATCCACGAAAGGAAAAAGGAAAAGTTTTCACTTTTCCTTTCATGACTACAATACATATTTAATGCTCATCACGTGTCAGCTTCTTGATTTCTATACATACACAGATATAGCCTATATATATATATATATATATATATATATATATATATATATATATATATATATATATATATATATAAAGTATTCGAACAGAAGGTTATGTACCTTAAGTGTGGAGGTTGCAATAAACAAATATTATATTAACAACGGTTTCAAAGTCATGTCAATACCTTTCCCTTATTTTTACTTACTTTGGTCCGTTTGGACTGTCATTTTACATAACGGAAATTTATATTTTTTAGATGCATTACAATTCAGATTTACCCAATATGACCTTCCTAAGATCACAATATCGATTTGGAATTCTAAGACAATTATGAAGCACTGTAAAGTGTAAAGATGTTGTCGTTGAACACCCGGATACAGGTCGACGTAAGATTGACCATTTCTGTGTAAAGGACAGCCTTAAATTTCGCTGTTGCTGGATCAAACATTATTTGGGCGATGGAGAAACAAATATTGGTCACACACACAAATGAAAAAAATAATAAAAAAGAAGACGCGGTTATGTGGTCGTTGTCAAGTGATATTCAACGTAAGCCACAATCGATCCTTCTCAAGATAATGGAACTAAAAAATCATAGATCCCCGAAAAGGATATTCCTGGGACAGTTTTATTTTTACTTTTTTTGTTTCTTAGCAACATGGTGGGTTGGTTTAATGGCTCGCCTGACAACGGCCGCTTTCTGCTGCTCCTGTCTCAAATTATCGTCATTTGAATCCACCTGGGAATAGAACGAGAATTCTGAAACGGGATACTTTCCAGACGACAACGAAACAAGTTCACACCAGAAATCTATTCTTTGTCGCCGTCTTCTTTTCATTTCAAGATATCTTTTGTTCGTTTCCTTATCATATTTCTACTTTTATTGGCCTCTGAATTACGAAGCATTTTTTTAAATGGCTCTAACCAAGAAGCACATTCGTGTTCAATAGTCCCTTACGTTGCACTTTTTATAACCGAGAGAATTTGTTTCATCCTTTCCTATTAATCAAATACACGTAACAGGAGTGACTGCAATGTATTAAAAATAATTTACTGGTTTAAAATCTTTTACAGTTAGTTGCTTTAGTCAATAGATGGCTTTAAAAAGTAAACACTTTGGATGCTATTAATTTCCGAAAAACCATTTTGCAAAACATTCTATATATCTTCAACAATACATAAGTTAAAAAGTTCCAAATGTAGAGGATTGCCTTCATCATTATACATCATTCAAATATAATACATTGTCAGATAAACTATTGATTTGGCAAGTGAATACCCAGTGCCAGTTCATGATATATTATTAACATTTCTTTCGTTGTAACTATTAAGCAAATGACAGGAGACTACCGGTATTCTAAAAAAGAAAAAAAGGAATATGTGGTATTATTCCTCATCTAAATATATCAAACCAAGCATTCTCTGAACATATTAAATCTTCGAGACAAGTTGAGAAAATTTCTGAGTAGAATCACTCATATGACAAGAAAATTCATTATGCAAAAGGAGATTAAATGCCGCAGAATAAGCAACAGGTTTGTGGTGCCCTGAGGACTACACTGTATTGTCTTGACAGTTCTAAGTCTTTGAAGGTGATTAATTAAAGAAGCAGTAGCATGAAACTAAACAAAAAATCACATTTCATAAATAAATAAACAAACAAATTAGATATTTCATAATTTCATTCATGGAAATCCTCTACCTTAGAGTGACTTTACTATTTCTACCATGGCACACTTCGGAGAAACAAAAATTTATTACTTCACTCACTAAATCAACAAAGATATTTGTAGCACATTCCTAAAGTTGGTTTTTAAATTCTCTCTTTTCTTATCCACCATTATTACTCTTTAATATTCTTTTAATTTTCTCTTTACTTATCCACCATTATTATTCTTTAATATTCTTTGAATTTTCTCTTTACTTATCGACCACTATTCTTTAATATTCTTTGAATTTTCTCCTTACTTATCCACCAGACTTATTCTTCAATATTCTTTGAATTTTATCTTTACTTATCCGCCATTATTATTCTTCAATATTCTTTGAATTTCCTCTTAACTTATTCATCATTATTATTCTTTCATACTTTTACTGGCTCATAATATAAATCTGTGATGGATAAGGTAAAATCATACATACATAAAAAGAATAATCGTAATAATTACATGTTTTTGACCTTACAATTAATCAAAGACATACCATACCCATACAATGTGAAATTTGGAGGTCATCAACCCAGGTGGGCTCGTAGCCTTGACTCCCAGATGTTGTAATACAGTATGGTGGGGCAGGTTGAAACGCTAATGTAATCCAGTTGGGTCTGTAGAACCAACATTCCAAACTTTCTGTATGTTTATATATATATATATATATATATATATATATATATATATATATATACATATATATATATATATATATATATATATATATAAACAAAGAAAGGAAGTGAATAATTGTATAAAAAGACTGATCTTTACATGAAATGCTACGTAGACATTAAACAGAATTTTAACATGAAAGGTTCAATTTTTATATTTTTCATTTAATTCATTCAAATATGTTCCATGAATAGAGACACAACTTCTTCTTCTTCTTCTACTTTGTCTGCATCTTTTCCCCCTTCCATGAAAATGTAAATACAATTTACTCTGTATAACTCGAGGAAAAAGCATGAGAATTTTACAGGTAGGGACTTCGTAAATAAAACTAAGGTCTAAACGACAAACCCACAATTTCAGCTGATAAGAACAGCGCCTTTACCCATAGAACAGGTCTGCCCACAGGCAGAAAGTAACCATTGAGTGCAAATGAGTTCCTTTCCTCCATCGTATTCCAACAACCCAGTAGTCTTTTAGTCACTATTTCGAAATAGTAAAAAAGTAAATTAATCTTTTAACGCAATAACATTCGCTAAATTCCTTCCACTCAGTCCTACATTATCACAACAATCCTAAGTAACCGAAATCGTTTTACCGTTCTTCCGACGTAAACATTAATTAAGGGAACACATCTTTTAAAATTTTGGTATAATTCACTGCCTGCAATGTTTTCTGAATACAGTATTTTTCAAGTCCTATACAATGCTACGGTTTTGGTTTGATTAATCGTGTCTATTTGTTTATAAAATTCCATTTTATTAACATATTCTAGGCTACTCTTGATTACCACTGGGTACTTCACATAATCTATTCTGTTAACTTGTACTATTAGAATATGTACATACCACGAACGATAATAATTACAGCGAATTAATTTTCAACATTGCAGACACGTCTATTGACAACAATCTTGGTTCCCTGACTGTCATTGCTTCTTAAAATTCATGCTCCTATTTAGCTCCGTTTACTCATAAAACCCCTTACTTCTGTCATCACTAAAAACCAGACAAGAAAGAAAAGTAAAAAATCAATCGACTCCAAGTAGTTCCAAAATTATCAAACTCACCTTCAAACGACAAAACGCCAGAAGATCGACCAAATCTCTCTCTCTCTCTCTCTCTCTCTCTCTCTCTCTCTCTCTCTCTCTCTCTCTCTCTCTCTTACATCTACTTTACAGAACACCTTTTAACTCTCCTCAAGGTACAACACGTACTCTCAGAAGGTCCATCTTGATACAGGCAACAATACGAGTAAACATTACCTCCTTCGATATTCTTATTTAGAATCCAATGTCCATTTAGATTCCTCTAGTTTGAGCAAATAAATATATTATAGCACCAAAGTCACTGGGAGTTCATCAATTTGCTACAAAACGTTCGTAGCAACTAACATTTCGGTTAGTTTCTGGTAATAACTTTCATGCATTGATGAACATTGATGTAAAATCCTTTTAAATAATTTTATATCATTTTTTACTTACATCAAAGAAAGCTGTCTTAAACATTACGTTAATCTACTATTTTCTTTAAAGATGGTTTACTACGGAAATAGGTTAAGAAGTTTTATGATCTAATTTTCATAACAATTAATAACGAATATTTTCCGCTCTACAAACACCTTTCTGTTATATTGCATATTATGGTATGTACCTTTCATTAAGCTTACCTCCATTTTTAAGCACCTATTTTATCAAACACTGCGTAAAACATCGCCTGTAGGTAACCTTTTAATAAAATTCAGCTCTGGATTTCATCAGCGAGAGAGAGAGAGAGAGAGAGAGAGAGAGAGAGAGAGAGAGAGAGAGAGCTTTGGTAACTGAAGGGAGGGAAAGGAGAAGTGAGGGGGGAGGGGAGTGGGCAGTCCACAGCACTGGAGGCAGGAAAGACCGCACTGCTGTTACATGGACCATCCTTCCTCCCCTTCCCTAAATCCCGGTCCCCTACCCACAGGCCCGGGTCAAGAGCCTACCCGGTCAATGAAGCCTACCACCACCAGAGATGGGGTAACCCCCCTCACCCCCCCAACAAAGGTCTTCCTAACCCAAGTAAAACAAAAATAAAACACGTACACACAGCCGTCCCTCGTCACCCCATTACGTAATGTATGTTCATGCACGGAATTATTAGGGGTGGATATCATGTTTGAGCTCTCTAATTGGTTCGTTTCTATACCATGGGATTTCTCTCACTTTATAAATGAATATCACGTTTGATTTTCCCAGGAACTCTCAAATTTTTGGAATGTGAAGATGCTCTATTTCTCTTCACATACAAATTCATACACATACATATTATATACACGCATTATTTATATATATATATATATATATATATATATATATATATATATATATATATATATATATATATATATATACTGTATATGCTGCGTATTAATCTGAGTGTGTATTAAGAGTTCATAACTCGCTATTGTGTGTGTGCGTCTATGTGTGTGCATATATATATATATATATATATATATATATATATATATATATATATGTGTGTGTGTGTGTGTGTGTGTGTAACTATATACCTGTCCATATAGCCTACACATATATATGCACATATATTCATATATATATATATATATATATATATATATGTATGTATATATATATATATATATATATATGTGTGTGTGTGTGTGTATGTATGTATGTATGTATATATATGTGTGTGTGTCACCCATAGCAATCTGAGCAACAACGTTATGCAAACTTGAAAAGTTAGCAGAACGTACGGTACGTGGTTGGGTACACGTTAGTGAACAACAAACACAGTTGACACACGCTAAGCAAGAGATAATAACTTTGCTCTTTGTATGGATTTATAAAAAAAAAAAAGATGGGTCATATGACTTACAGCTTTGGCATGTTAGGTCATTCAGCACAAATGAGTAATTGGAGAAAAAATAGCAATTGCAATGTTAAGTAAAAAGTAAAAGAGAGACAAGAAAGGAAGCGGGAACTGAGGTCAAGTTGAAAACTAAAAAGTGAGGGAAGCTCGAGGCAGAATGGAATCTGCAAAGATCCTGTAATGTTGCCTACAGCAAACTGTGCAAGGACCACTGACGGTACAAACCCCTACTGGGTTGTTTTATGTATGACCAATCCGCTTGAAAGTGAAAGAGATGAATGATTAAAAGATGAATAGCTAACAACTGAAATGTAAAGGAGTGCACATGATAAGAAAGTATAATAATGATATTAATAAGAAAGATAATAATGAATATATTAAATCGGGCTTTGCTATTATGCAGCAAAATTAATAATAAGATTTGGAGGCAAAACCAGGAGCCATAACGATGAATAAAATTTGCCATTACCTGCTGCTGTAGTAATTAAAATAAGACTGTACTTATAGAAATTTAATTCTTTCTTATGAAAATAACATGGTTGTTCAAGGACTTATATGTATGTTATTTCATGTTAATGTAATTCTAACCTTTCTAACGTCTATATCCTTTGCGCTCACAAGCACATGTATGTATATATAGCTATACACACAAACACACATACACACACACACACACACACACACACACACACATATATATATATATATATATATATATATATATATATATATATATATAATCAAAGTCCTACTAAATGGTAAGAGAAACGGGTAGCGATATAGATATGTGCTCTAGAAAGAAGGAATATTATAGATGGAAACATATATATGTATGTATGTAAATATATGTAAATATGTGAATATAATTCAAAGGAACACGTGATGCTCATATGTAATAAACCAAAAGGAAAAGTGAACACAGTGAATCCCGACTAGCTTTGTTTTAATGATGTCGTAGAGACGAAAATATTCAGGATTCACTCAGTATTTTAACTTTTCCTTGTTGTTTATTGTATGCGTGTGTATATATATATATATATATATATATATATATATATATATATATATATATATATACATACATATATATATATATATATATATATATATCATACGCCTATTGACGCAAAGGGCCTCATACATATATATATATATATATATATATATATATATATATATATATATTTATATATACACACATACATACATACACACATATATGTATGCATGTATGTATATATATGTGTGTGTACGTGTGTGAATACATATATATGTTGTAATATACATGTGATACGAGAGCAAACTAAAGAATTGGATATTGAAACAACATGTAAGAAAAAGAAATGAACATGGGCAGAACATATGAGAATGACAGATAATAGATGGACATTAAGAATAACAGAATAGGTCCATAGGGATTGCAAAAGAAGCAGGGGAAGAAAGAGAAGACGATGGATTGACGAAAAGAGACTTTTTCTCGCGTATAAGCTAGCATTGAAAGACAAACAGATGCTAGTAAAAGTACATGTCTAAGTCCTGCATTGAACTAGATGCTGTTGATGATATATATATATATATATATATATATATATATATATATATATATATATATATATATATACATGGACGGAAAATAGAACAAACCTCTAGAGCTTGGCGAAATAGGAAAAAATAAACGTGATCGAACTGTGGAATCCCATTGCCTTACCACGACTACAGGTAACACTACCTATGGAAAAGGGAGTGGTTGAGCATCATGTCGTCTGTTACCAAGCCACTGAGAGTCGGATACTAGAGTCTGGAAGTACTACATCCCGTCTGTAAATTCCATAGTGTTCCCAGGGTTCCACCTAAGCCCTGAGGCATTATACAAGGAAAATACACTCCTATGGTGCACCTCTAGACGGGTATAGTGTTCATACAACTTCCCGCACTGGGTATGGGCATGATTGGATAATGGTAGAGGAGGAGACTAAGGAGAGAAATGTCAAAACATTGTTCATATAATAAGATTGAATTAAGTATTTAGGGAGATTGAGAGATATCGCAGCATAATTTTAACACATGATTTTTTTTATGAAATATTAGCAACATTTAAAATCCTACTGTACGAAAAGCGTAAAATGTTATATAAAAAAGTGCTAGGAAATGTGAGAATATGTAAAATACCACATCAGAATTTGCATACCGATTTTAAAGTGAGATATTCGTTCGTGGTCTCAGTAATTGCGATTAAAATGATAAGAGAATTTCCGTGAAAATCCCCTTGTTTCCTTTATAAAATCTTGTCAAGATAATAATAATAATAATAATAATAATAATAATAATAATAATAATAATAATAATAATAATAATAATAATAATAATAATAATAATAATAATAATAATAACAGCAGCATTAGCAAGACTCGCTTCTCTAAGCCGTCTTAATCCAGCTTAATGCATTTTTGTTTACTACGAAGCTATTGTCTGCGAGAGTTGCAACCTGCTCAACAAAACTTTGATAATCATCAAGACAGTCTACTGAAACAAAGAGACCGCCTGGTTACAAAACTCTGTACGTTCTACATAGCAGGTACTGCCTTTGTTTGAGCTGCCATTCTCGTATTCGTTGTGATGCGTAAGTGCCCTGGTATTGCATGACACAGTTAAATATCAAAGATTTTGCTTTCACTGTCCAAAAGAGCTGTTGAAACTTTCCAATGATTTGGTTTACTATTCAACGTTTTCCTCAAAGCCTAATTAACGAGTCTGTATCTATCCTGAGTATTTTTTTTATTATTTACCAAAGAGTCATTTCCTCCACAAAAGAGAGATTTCAGGAAAGAAAAATCAGGACGTCATCAAACTTTCGAAGCTCAATCAAGAACGTAAAATTTTCCTTATATTCGCATCCGCTCCATTTAACTACAAACAAGCCACACCGGAATCCCTATCTCTTAGGACTAACCAATTCTCTCACTTTCTACTGACTTGATTACATCAGCTCAGGAACCGCTAAATAATAATAACTACTTTTTCTAAATGTCGGCATCTTTAATCCTCCTTAAAAGCTCTTGTAAAAACTACTCACAAGCCCGCACTCTATCAAGATCTTATTTTGACATTGATTTTTACTGTCAGAATGGGAAATGTAAAGCTCCTGTAAAAACTACTCACCTGCCCTTACTCTATAGAGATCTTAATTTGACATTGATTTTTATTGTCAGAATGGTGAATGTAAAATATGATGCATTGTCACGATTAAGAAAAACATTAGAAAAGGAATTATTTTTCATCTGAATTAAAATAAAATTTATTAACTGTGCAATACAATATTGAGGAAGCAAAGACAAATAGAAGAAAAAGTCGGAAATTCGGGAATAAAGTAGGCCAGCTTCTAACGAGATCTCCTGATAGCATATTGTACACGAGAGAGAAGGAGAGTTAATAATAGCAGCAGCAATGTGATGCTATGAAAAAGACCATTAACAGACAATGAAAAATATACAGCGGCCGCGATAACATCAACACAAGACAACATTAATAACAACGTTCCGACGAGCAATTCCAAAACTAGGACGCGAGCAGATTGACGGAAATACAAAATTGGGGCCATCTATCAAGACGTTCTTTATGATGCTCGGGATGACCTAAAACCCACACACATATATTAAGCATGTCTGGAGAACGACGGCGACCCAATTTGAAGATGTACAGTGGCACCGAAAAAACAATTTTTTAGGTCGGACTAGAATTCGGTGGTATTAGCTTATATACAGGGGCGATGGGAAAAACCGCAGCAGATGACTTCTGCAACAAATCCGAGAAAAATTACCGTTGCAGCCGATCTCTCTCTCTCTCTCTCTCTCTCTCTCTCTCTCTCTCTCTCTCTCTCTCTCTCTCTCTCTCTCTCTCTCTCTGGTCTGCAAAATCAACGAATGCGTCAGCGAAGCAAAAGGAAAAGGGCCCAGCGGCCAGGGAATTATTACTTTGAGTAAAGCTTTTTACTTTTTTTTTTCTTCGATGCTACTAATTGAAGCTAGGGTGTTTTTCTCTAGTTTATGAAAAAAAAATGTCAATTAATTTAAATAAAATTAATTAATAGAAACAAGGGTAATGTTCTTATAAAGAAAGATCAAATCTGTACCACTTCAATAAAATTAAGCCATTATATAATAAATATAACCTACCAAATAGCAATACTTCAAGATACTCAAGTACGTGGGAATAAGCGTTTACGAATATTTGCATGTAAAGTAGGTTTGCAGGTACGCAAATAAACAGTTCAATTAGGAAGGATATATGCGGAAATCTTAATTGAGCAGTGGAATTATCAGCTTGAATATCTATTATTAATGTTTATACTCTGGACACGTGTCCCACATAGTATACACAATAAATAGAATTTGTTCTATAAATAAATATAAATAAATTTGAGTTTTATAATAAATCAGGAGAGGAATTAAAAGAGAATTTAGGAGAATATTCAGTGTATGGAGATGAAAAATATTTCCCAAAAGTGCGCAGAGTATATATTTTATAATAAAATGAAGGAGAGCGGTTAAAAAGAACTAATAAACCCTCTGAGAATGTTCAAGAAAAGCTGGTTAAGGTTGAAAGACCATTGCGAGGAGAATAGTATATAAATATATGAAAATTTATTCACTATTATTATTATTATTTCCTAAGCTTCGACCATAGTTGGAAAAGCTGGATGCTATATGCCCAAGAGCCCCAACAGGAAAAATAGCCCAGTGAGAAAAGGAAACAAGGAAATATTAAATGATTTAAGAACAGTAACAATATAAAAATAAATAGCAAATGACTATCTTACTTTCAAATACTGGGATACAAATAGTTATTAATATAAAACTACACCTCCTTGGGAATAACAAAGGAGTTATGTAAAAGTCACATACCCAGGCAAGGATTCGAACCAATGTGTCTGAGTCGATATTACCTTCTAACTTGACAATCGACTTTTCAGTTTGTTATATAGAGAATTATATGCATAGGTTGGCTGCCTAGTTTTGTATCAATTCAGGGCAAAGCTTCGAAACATGTTCGTCGTTGATATATATATATATATATATATATATA
>NC_090769.1:16409411-16415326 GCF_036898095.1 Palaemon carinicauda
TTTGCATCCCCATCTACCATCTAAAATACTTGACTAGCTCTCTCGTTCATAAATCACTAATGGGGACAAATTGGGCATAAAGAGTTTCAGGATAAAGTGACTACTTCGTACCGTCTTCGTCCGGAACTGGAACCCGTGTCTCTCAACTAGTGAGGCGACTGCAGCATCCTATAATTAATTAATTAATTTTTGTAATCTACTCATAAGAGCGAAATTAGGAAATCGATGATATAGTCATAATTCATGCTGTGTCCTCCAAGGATATGATTTGTATTTACGGAATTTGAGCCCTATGGTCAGAGCGATGGAACTACGATATTCATTCAGCTGTAAATCCACACAAGGAGAGGTTGAGGTGACGATGCATTTTCACTAAGAAGTGAGACTTGATGAGGTTGGATAGCAACATCCCTCGAAGGAATGGTGGGAATGCTTTGACCTCGAGAGAGTCAATAAGAATTATGAATGGATCAGCAGACTGTAGCTCTCACTCAACAAATGGAAAGGCTAGATAGAGATTTTATATTCTTACCAATGACGACACTTGGCACCTTTATAGTACAACAGGGGATTATAACGGTTATTACGTAAGCAACGGATTACCAAATGAGGGAACACTCATCCATGAATTTTAAAGCAATAAGAAACAGCTGGTGAATTAAGCATGGGATTGATGTTTTCAACTTGGTGCTCAAGGATGCAGATCAAATAAGAGGTAAATGAAATAGGGAATTATTTTTAAGACTAACACAAATAAAACGTATAAACTTTATATATATATGTATGTATATATATATATATATATATATATATATATATATATATAATATATAGTATATATAGTATATATATATATATATAAATGAAATAGGGAATTATTTTTAAGACTAACAAATAAAACGTATAAACTTTATATATATATAAATGTATATATATATATATATATATATATATATATATATATATATATATATATTATATGTGTGTGTGTGTGTGTGTGTGTGTGTGTGTGTGTAGGCAAAGTCAGAGATAAAACATTCAAGGAAAGGTCTACAGACATCAAAATACCCAGTAAGCCTTGACTCAGAGGAACGTTGACTTCAATAGTATTAGTTAGTGCTTAGTCACTGGTTCAACTCCTGACTAGACTACATAATTGTTCATCTACCTGTGAAAGGACAACCGGACACTCTTGTAACCACGAGAGAGAGAGAGAGAGAGAGAGAGAGAGAGATCAGCTGATTAATTCCAGTTACTATGAAAAAATATCGCTTAAAACTGTAACTTACTTTATTCTTTCATTAAAGATTTAGCTTACCAAAAGTGAAAGGGTGACACACACACACAACATCAAAATCTACACTGAGAGAATCGATAAGGAAGTAGTTTTTAAATAATAAAAATAATTAGACCTGCAAAAGGGTCCACGTCTGGGAAGGGGTCTCATGGCAAACTCTCAACTCTACTCAAGATATAATGAGCAAAGACGAGATTTCTCGTGGGAAAATCGAAGTAAGTCATGGTACTGAAGGAAATTACACTACAGTTCCTACTTTCAAAATAGTGATTAGGTATGTATCATGAGATTTGTGTGCACGCATAAGTAACTCTACATATTAACAAACACACACACACACATTTTGATGTCTTTTTGTCAAGACATACTTCAGGTTGATCCTCCTCCTTCGCCTTCACCTCTTCCTATTTTTCTCGGTCAAAATAAAAGACAATTCCGCCTTTCCCTCTTCCATGAGCAGAAGTGGTGCTTCTCGTAAACGGAACGTGCTTCATTAGGGGAATTGTTTTATTTTTACATAGGCTAAATTTGTAATATAAAAATTATATATACATCCGTCATGAGGAATGCTCGAGTTCCGCTTCCTCAATAAAAGATGAAATTGTGTCGCTCACCAACGCTGTATTTCATAAGAGATCCTCAATAAAACTCACGGAAAAATGACGAAAAACGAATGAAAATAATATAACTACACTATCATTTTGCCAAAAATAATAAACCTATAAGCGGAAAGGCAAAGAGAAAGTTAAAACAGTTTAAATCAGTAACAGGCTTCGCATAAATAAAAAGAAAAGTGCAAGAAAATCTGAATAACATTAAAAAGAAAATGCAAGTTTAAATCCCGATCTAGTCTACGCCACATGTTAATTTGAAATTCAAATGGCCTTAACTACGAAAAGTTCCTAATCCTTAAAGGAAATCAATCGTAGTGTGAAGCGAGATAAGGAAGATCCCGAACGTTCGTTCATTTGTCCACAACATGTGAGAAGGAGGGGTGTCGGATCCTCCAATGGGTCACCAGGTGGGGGAAAGTAAGATTGAGAGGGGGGGGGGGGGGCGGGCGGGACTAACATATTAGGTGTAGTAGAGGAAGGTCGAAGGGGGCCGGGGGTATTCGGAGGGTGTTCCCACCCGCTCAATACAAACTAAACTACTGCAAGTGACCTTGTGTTTATATTCTCCCTTCCAGAATCTGTTCCTTGTGCCAGGCATGGAGTAGATATCATTACCATTATTATTATTATTATATTATTATTATTATTATTATTATTATGATGCACTAGCATAGTTAATCATAATTATTACTGTTATTTTGTTCCTTATTATTATCAGTATTATGTAAATATACAGAATGTTTTTAACATTATGCACATACGCGAGTATTTGTCATTATCATAATTATCTATATTCTACAGCGTGTATGTAGCTGTCATGATTTTAATAAAAAAAATATTATCCTCATAGTTGTAGTACTGCTGTATTGGTATTAAGAATAGTACTAAAATGCATTATCAACGAAATGCTTCATGTAATTTCACATCTAAAGGTAACCATTTATCGAAAGCAGCTGAAACCTAAAACAGGCGAGAATCTTCAAGTTTTCATAGGAAAACTTATCATAGAGTACTGACATAAGATAACTGATGTTGAGGTCTGAGCTTCCGTTAATACAAGAGGTGCCTGAAGCTATATCTTCCCTTTCAGAGGTTGAGATACACAAGAGGCCTTTGTCCGTAAGGTCCTCTGGACGAGAGGAACGCCACAGGCACACCATCGACATTCGAATGAAGGAGATCACAGAAACTAAATAAAATACATTTCTTCAGGCATGTAGCACGTCAGAGTATGTATGTGTTCATGTAAGTGTAAATACGTTTCAATGGGGGGTATGAGTGTATGCGTACGCATATATACCAGTCAAATCTTTTTAAACAATAACACGATTCTCCCAATGGCTCGTCATGCACCATGTACAAACGGTGCCTGCAATCTCACCAACCTTGTGAGCTAAGGATGGCGGGTTTGGGGGAGCCTATAGGTCTTCTGCTGAGTCATCGGCAGCCATTGCCTGGCCCTCCTTGGTCCTAGCTTGAATGGAGAGGGGCTCGGGCGCTGATCATATGTATACATGGTCAGTCTTTAGGACATTGTCCTGCTTGATAGGGCAATGTCACTGTCCCTTGCCTCTGCCATTCATGAATGACCTTTAAACCTTTTTAAAAATTATGCGTGTGCGTGTTCGTGAGTACATATATATTGCACCCACTTTGGAAAAGAAGGGCCTTCATATCCAAGCAGATTGAAGTGACTGCTACAACACATATAGGCAGTTTCGACGTGTTTCTGGTGGTCCTTTCCTTTGGAAACACGATGTGGATAATGTAGAAGTTTTCTGCACAGGAGTTCATCCAATGGTTCAGAGGAATTCATCCAATGGTTCAGGAGAGACAAGAAAAAAAAAGAAGATAGCCTTAATAATTCCGTCTAGCTAATCATATGTATGATTACATCAGCACAATGAAGATTAGCAATCACGGGAAACGAAACTACAGCAGCATCGCTCATGCGCCCAGACAAGGAAGAGGAAGGTGTGGGTCCTTTCCTTAATAGCTTCTGGCTGAGTATGAAAAGGAAATGGACGATCAGCTGAATGATCGCTTTCTTCTTATTTTCATTTTGAAGTTGCTTGATTTCTTCCTCCTCTCCCTTCCTCCTGACATATTTGGAATATTAAAGTCATTTCACAACCAGTAAAGGAACAGCTGAGTTCCCCAACGTAAATTTAACAATAAAAAAATATATATCCAGTTCCATATACGGCAACGATATATTTTTTGTTACATTTGTCGCTAACTTTTCTGTATTTTGTGTAAACTACTTCCATAAATCAAGCGAACACATTTTCCGAGCCAGCACTACGTTTGCAATTTTATACTTCTTCAACCTTACGCCTCACCAATATCCAAGGCCCTGATACGTTGCTGTTGATACCATAGTCAAATCTCTATTCCACGGCATGTGGCAATCTTGACCACGCCCATTTCTGCAACCCCAAGCCTTCAACGGTGCGGGCTTATGGGTCCCCGAATGCCACACCAATGATGTATAAAAAGAAACGAGAGAGATAAAAGAAAAATGTTCAATATTCAATGTCTTCGTGACCATATTGTACCGTAACGTACAGCTGCCTAACAAAAATTCCCCTTTTCTATCAGATGCCTCCATAAATTAAGCGGCACCATTAATACCTGATATAGTATCATAAATCGAACACTAAATTGTTGCCCCAAACTTTTGTATGAATTATTTTAATACGTGATTAAAAACACTACAAAGGATAAAAAAAAAATCACTTAATACCTAACTATAATGACTGTTTGAACATTATTTTCTGCACCTCTTTCCAAGTTTTCTCGCCTTCAAAACATTCTGAAACTGAATGTGTTTATCTTTGAAGAAAAAAGTGCTAGCTAATGCGATATGAGTAACATCTAAGCCTCTATAAATTCTACAGACTTTAAAGTTTTCTTAATTTCAATTCAACGTTTCATGAAAAAATAAACATTTCCCTTAGGGAGTCACTATTCTTAAACAAGCAAGATCTAAACTACTCTAACAAAAGACTGAAAAAGATGGAAAAGGCAAACCATACCAAAGATGCAAAGGAGGCTATTATGAAAGTGCTTGCGTCCGGCCAATAACTATTTCTCAGCGAGTGAGCCAAGGCAACAAAATGACTGCAGTAGCGAGCAACCTAGCAACTGGCCAAACCAAAGTTAGGAAAGCCCCACATCGCGTGCACCAACCATGGAAAATAGGAAGCCGATGCAACGTCAAATCAGGCTACAGCATTCGCCAACATTCGACCAATCAATTTTATACATTATAAGAGAGTCCGTTACATACGTCAATGCCAGGCGGATCTCTCGTCTACTGCTACTCTTTGCCTCGGCAGTCAATTTAAACAAACCTGGTGACAACATGGCGAGTTTCCATAAATATCTGAAACGAGGAAATCAATGCCAATATCCACATGCGAGTGGTACCCTACCCTTTCCATATCCTCTTTAACGTGACTTGCAACAAGCGTGCATACAATCAGGCAGGACAAATGGAAGTCCGATTATAACTGCTTGTTTCTATTTGATGTTGAATGGTATAAGGCAAAGGAAAAGGGAAGGGGTGCCAATAAAAAATTGAGAGTGAAATGACGTCGGTTATCTTTTCCTGCACATGTTTTATGTCAATGGACAAAGAGAGAGAGAGAGAGAGAGAGAGAGAGAGAGAGAGATGAGAGAGAGAGAGAGAGAGAGAGAGAGAGGAGAGAGAAAAACTCGTTATTATGAAAGAACTAAGCATTATAATATATATATAATATATATATATATATATATATATATATATATATAATATATATATACACACACACACATATATATATACTATATATATATATATATATATATATGTGTGTGTGTGTGTGTGTGTGTAAGTGTGTGTGTGAGTAACTGTAATAGCTACAAATACTACTACTGGCATTTTATCACAACGCTTATGAGCTGCAAAACTGTAATGTCATAGATTGATTTAACTTATCACATCCATAAATCTATCAATT
>NC_090769.1:16415826-16433326 GCF_036898095.1 Palaemon carinicauda
GGAGTAGATATCATTACCATTATTATTATTATTATATTATTATTATTATTATTATTATTATGATGCACTAGCATAGTTAATCATAATTATTACTGTTATTTTGTTCCTTATTATTATCAGTATTATGTAAATATACAGAATGTTTTTAACATTATGCACATACGCGAGTATTTGTCATTATCATAATTATCTATATTCTACAGCGTGTATGTAGCTGTCATGATTTTAATAAAAAAAATATTATCCTCATAGTTGTAGTACTGCTGTATTGGTATTAAGAATAGTACTAAAATGCATTATCAACGAAATGCTTCATGTAATTTCACATCTAAAGGTAACCATTTATCGAAAGCAGCTGAAACCTAAAACAGGCGAGAATCTTCAAGTTTTCATAGGAAAACTTATCATAGAGTACTGACATAAGATAACTGATGTTGAGGTCTGAGCTTCCGTTAATACAAGAGGTGCCTGAAGCTATATCTTCCCTTTCAGAGGTTGAGATACACAAGAGGCCTTTGTCCGTAAGGTCCTCTGGACGAGAGGAACGCCACAGGCACACCATCGACATTCGAATGAAGGAGATCACAGAAACTAAATAAAATACATTTCTTCAGGCATGTAGCACGTCAGAGTATGTATGTGTTCATGTAAGTGTAAATACGTTTCAATGGGGGGTATGAGTGTATGCGTACGCATATATACCAGTCAAATCTTTTTAAACAATAACACGATTCTCCCAATGGCTCGTCATGCACCATGTACAAACGGTGCCTGCAATCTCACCAACCTTGTGAGCTAAGGATGGCGGGTTTGGGGGAGCCTATAGGTCTTCTGCTGAGTCATCGGCAGCCATTGCCTGGCCCTCCTTGGTCCTAGCTTGAATGGAGAGGGCTCGGGCGCTGATCATATGTATACATGGTCAGTCTTTAGGACATTGTCCTGCTTGATAGGGCAATGTCACTGTCCCTTGCCTCTGCCATTCATGAATGACCTTTAAACCTTTTTAAAAATTATGCGTGTGCGTGTTCGTGAGTACATATATATTGCACCCACTTTGGAAAAGAAGGGCCTTCATATCCAAGCAGATTGAAGTGACTGCTACAACACATATAGGCAGTTTCGACGTGTTTCTGGTGGTCCTTTCCTTTGGAAACACGATGTGGATAATGTAGAAGTTTTCTGCACAGGAGTTCATCCAATGGTTCAGAGGAATTCATCCAATGGTTCAGGAGAGACAAGAAAAAAAAAGAAGATAGCCTTAATAATTCCGTCTAGCTAATCATATGTATGATTACATCAGCACAATGAAGATTAGCAATCACGGGAAACGAAACTACAGCAGCATCGCTCATGCGCCCAGACAAGGAAGAGGAAGGTGTGGGTCCTTTCCTTAATAGCTTCTGGCTGAGTATGAAAAGGAAATGGACGATCAGCTGAATGATCGCTTTCTTCTTATTTTCATTTTGAAGTTGCTTGATTTCTTCCTCCTCTCCCTTCCTCCTGACATATTTGGAATATTAAAGTCATTTCACAACCAGTAAAGGAACAGCTGAGTTCCCCAACGTAAATTTAACAATAAAAAAATATATATCCAGTTCCATATACGGCAACGATATATTTTTTGTTACATTTGTCGCTAACTTTTCTGTATTTTGTGTAAACTACTTCCATAAATCAAGCGAACACATTTTCCGAGCCAGCACTACGTTTGCAATTTTATACTTCTTCAACCTTACGCCTCACCAATATCCAAGGCCCTGATACGTTGCTGTTGATACCATAGTCAAATCTCTATTCCACGGCATGTGGCAATCTTGACCACGCCCATTTCTGCAACCCCAAGCCTTCAACGGTGCGGGCTTATGGGTCCCCGAATGCCACACCAATGATGTATAAAAAGAAACGAGAGAGATAAAAGAAAAATGTTCAATATTCAATGTCTTCGTGACCATATTGTACCGTAACGTACAGCTGCCTAACAAAAATTCCCCTTTTCTATCAGATGCCTCCATAAATTAAGCGGCACCATTAATACCTGATATAGTATCATAAATCGAACACTAAATTGTTGCCCCAAACTTTTGTATGAATTATTTTAATACGTGATTAAAAACACTACAAAGGATAAAAAAAAAATCACTTAATACCTAACTATAATGACTGTTTGAACATTATTTTCTGCACCTCTTTCCAAGTTTTCTCGCCTTCAAAACATTCTGAAACTGAATGTGTTTATCTTTGAAGAAAAAAGTGCTAGCTAATGCGATATGAGTAACATCTAAGCCTCTATAAATTCTACAGACTTTAAAGTTTTCTTAATTTCAATTCAACGTTTCATGAAAAAATAAACATTTCCCTTAGGGAGTCACTATTCTTAAACAAGCAAGATCTAAACTACTCTAACAAAAGACTGAAAAAGATGGAAAAGGCAAACCATACCAAAGATGCAAAGGAGGCTATTATGAAAGTGCTTGCGTCCGGCCAATAACTATTTCTCAGCGAGTGAGCCAAGGCAACAAAATGACTGCAGTAGCGAGCAACCTAGCAACTGGCCAAACCAAAGTTAGGAAAGCCCCACATCGCGTGCACCAACCATGGAAAATAGGAAGCCGATGCAACGTCAAATCAGGCTACAGCATTCGCCAACATTCGACCAATCAATTTTATACATTATAAGAGAGTCCGTTACATACGTCAATGCCAGGCGGATCTCTCGTCTACTGCTACTCTTTGCCTCGGCAGTCAATTTAACAAACCTGGTGACAACATGGCGAGTTTCCATAAATATCTGAAACGAGGAAATCAATGCCAATATCCACATGCGAGTGGTACCCTACCTTTCCATATCCTCTTTACGTGACTTGCAACAAGCGTGCATACAATCAGGCAGGACAAATGGAAGTCCGATTATAACTGCTTGTTTCTATTTGATGTTGAATGGTATAAGGCAAAGGAAAAGGGAAGGGTGCCAATAAAAATTGAGAGTGAAATGACGTCGGTTATCTTTTCCTGCACATGTTTTATGTCAATGGACAAAGAGAGAGAGAGAGAGAGAGAGAGAGAGAGAGAGAGAGAGAGGAAACTCGTTATTATGAAAGAACTAAGCATTATATATATATATTATATATATACACACACACATATATATATATATATATATGTGTGTGTGTGTGTGTGTGTGTAAGTGTGTGTGTGAGTAACTGTAATAGCTACAAATACTACTACTGGCATTTTATCACAACGCTTATGAGCTGCAAAACTGTAATGTCATAGATTGATTTAACTTATCACATCCATAAATCTATCAATTGCAAATTGCGCCGTTGTTCACATCACACCTTTCACATTTTTGTTAGCAACATTTCGCACACTCAAATTACTTCCGTTACGTCCTTACTTGAACATTGCAACGTCATTGACATCTCCATGCTCATGTGTGATGACACTGCAGGGTCTGGTATTCCACCTTTTCCTTCTCGTTCCATCTTCATTTCCTTTTCTACTTTTGGGAAACGTCCAAATTCCACCAGCTTCAAATGACTCGGTGTCTTATCTCCCCACCCGGATCCCTTTTCAAAATTATATTCTCTCTCTCTCTCTC
The DNA here is from genome assembly GCF_036898095.1 of Palaemon carinicauda. Classification (NCBI taxonomy): domain Eukaryota; kingdom Metazoa; phylum Arthropoda; class Malacostraca; order Decapoda; family Palaemonidae; genus Palaemon; species Palaemon carinicauda. Next base: position 16,419,428 of record NC_090769.1, read on the forward strand.
TCTCTCTCTCTCTCTCTCTCTCTCTCTCAAAATCCGCAAAGCCTCTTTTATTATTCTCAAACTTTTGGTTTTCTGGTCTCATTAACATTCATTGCCTCTCAACCAGGCGTAAAATGTTGATTGAAAAGTTTCCGTATGGCTTGTTACTGGAAGCTAAAGCCCTCCTCTTTTTACCCAGCATTGCGACTTGAACTGCCTTCAAGTATCCTTTTGTTTGACTATGTTCGTCAATGTTTTATGAAAATTTCTTCAATCCCAAGCTCATGTTCATCTCATGGCCAGCAAATGGATGAAAGGAAGCGGGGTGAAAGTGACTTTAAAGGCTAAAAAGTAGCTGCAAAGACCTCTTGTACTAGCAACAGTGAAAATGGCAAGATTTTCTGACAGCTCCCTAAGCTAGGCTCTAGCGGATATTTCCTGATGCAGGTCACTCTGTCCCTGAATCCATGATGGGTATATTCAAGAAGCAATGCAGCGATCCTTATTATTATCATATGATATTGTGGGAAGACAAGAACAATAAGTTAGTGATTGTGCCAATGGTGTGGAACAATAACCAAAAGAATTAAAGTTGTCCCAAAATTCTATATGCAGCACGATTTCTTTTGCAGACATGAAAATAAAAAACTTCAAAACACAAATGAATTAATTTCTGTTAGAGAGAAAGACTATATGTAAGTATATATAAGATAAAACATAACCAGCACAACCAACAGCAGTAACAAGAAAACAACAAAAAAGAAATCAGGAGATTTTTTCAACAAATATGACCCCGACGAGAATGAATTATCATAAGGCCTTCAGAAAACTGGCCCGAGTTCAATAAATTGTCATTGGCTTGAAAGCTTTTATACTTGCCAAGCCTATTATTTAACATTTGATCCAACTCTGAAAATATTTTAAGATATCAAAAACCGTAAAACAAATTTCCTTGAAGGAGTATCAGAAGTACAGTATAGTAACAAACTTAGTTTTGTAGTATTGTTTGAATTTCTTAGATTATAATTTCTGTTTTCCAAGTGATCTTGACTGTTTAAAATGAGTGCTTCAAGTGGAATATGATTATATATAACCCGGAAGAAGAAGAAACGGAGAGAGAGAGAGAGAGAGAGAGAGAGAGAGAGAGAGAGAGAGAGAGAGCAGAAATTTAATCTGAAATCCGGGTGAGGTACGCGTTTACTTGGGCGGCGGTAAGATCAACTTCTTCCTTGTTGTACCAAAATGCTTTGGTAATGCGACACATTTTGGGTTGCATAAGTATAGTCCGTATTTCCGGTACGAAAGGGTACTTACTTTGAGGTCGAGACATGATTCGTCTAAAAACACAAGAAACTCTTACTTTCATAAGATGGTATTACGAATATATTCAAGACTAAAGTTAATATATGTAAGACGATTTGAAAACATAAACAGACTGTCCTGTTGATAAAACTTGGTAAGGTAATTTTTCCTTAATAAAAAAAAAATAAACACTTTATCACCATTATATTAGATATAATACTAAAAAGTATGATTTATTATTTTTTGAGCATTTCTCATATAGATAAGTACACTTCTCAAACTAGTCAGAGAGAGAGAGAGAGAGAGAGAGAGAGAGAGAGAGAGAGAGCATCCCAATATTCTCCGGCCAAGCGATCACGACGTCATCCATTGTGCCGATGTACAGCTAACCCTTGTATATACCCTAAATAACGACAACATAAGGGCTACAGCAGACGGATATAATCTAATATCGAGGTGGCAGCCTTTTCTCTTCCTGTCCTTCTGTTATTGTTTTCGTTACTGGCTGTCGATACAGACGACACAGGCAAGGGGCAGGGGAGGACCTTGGGTGGGAGTCGGAGGGATAAGGCAATTGGGTATCCTGCTCTCTTACTGCCGTTCAAGTCTTGTCACTGGAGGCATGATCGATCCATCATTCCCTCCTTGCGTTGTCCGTTGGACGACGCTCGTCCGTGGCATCATCCCACCACAGTTCCATCTCAAGGAGGAATCCTCAGAAAAACCACGTTCCCTCTCCAACGAAAAACGTCACGTTCTAAGACACAGGACCAGAAACGTTGCCAGTGAACGCAAAACATTTTCGCTGATATGTTCTTAAAGGCGTTGCGGACTGAAAGCAAATCGCTACCAAAATAGCAAAGAGAAGGTAGTATTAGTAATTTTTTGCACAAAAGTGGCACTTGTTAAAGCGCAAGACCAGAATTCATGTAAAGAGAGAAGACGCTTGGTTGTGAATGAACTTCGCATATACCGAAAGAAATCCATAATAAAAGTCCCACGGAAAAGAGCTGGTTGCCACAAACCGTGACTTCAGGCCGAGACCCCGCCCAAAATGGAAAGTTGAGAAAAAGTAAAATGCACGTAACTGAGAATGAATGGAATACATGTCTGAGATAATCAAAGGTGGGATGACTGAGCGCAGAAAGGAAAGTAATTGAGAGAGAGAGAGAGAGAGAGAGAGAGAGAGAGAGAGAGAGAGAGGAAAATTCTTAACTGGTTCCGTTTTGTACAATCGTTCATGCATACAAATATAAAAAAAAAACGTTTAAAAACATATGAGAGCTTAAACTATTTATACATTAATTTATTTATTTAGAGAGAGAGAGAGAGAGAGAGAGAGAGGAGAGAGAGGCGTAGACATTTACAATTGACCTTGTCAGTGATATATAAAGGCCGAATATATAGCGCCAAGATGATCAAAATTCTTCCCAGCCAACACTGCAGACAAGAAAGCTTAATTTTTGGCATGGAGCCTAAAAACGTGCGAGGTCGCTATTTCTGTAAGTGTGCCTATAAATAATTACACAAACATTTACAGTATATATGCATATATTGCACTTACACAGTACATATACATATATAACACACATACACACATATATGTATATACACACACACACACATATATATATATATATATATATACTGTATATATACACACACTGACATCAGATTTTATTACTCGTTATTAATATGTACTCTGACAACCTTAATTCATTACACAAGGTTGTCAGTGTTCATATAAGTAGCGAGCAATAAAATCTATTAGACACACACGTGTATATATATATATATATATATATATACAACAATTTCATAACTCGTTACTAATATGTACACTGGCAAAGTTCACAACACGAGGGCACTTGCATGCATTGGTATCAAAAGTATACACCACGTATACTGACAGTACTTAACCTCTTTATAGTTTGGAGTCATCCACTTTGCAGTTTGACCACTGAAAACAAAAAATTCCATATAAAGGAAAAAACAGATAAAAATCCTAACGTTAGATAGGAGAGAGAATCTAATTCCTTATCACAAACCGAATAACACATTATTGTATGATATTGTTTCAAGTCAAATGTAATACTATTGTGACGTCAGTAAAAGTAACAAAGCAAACACTTTGGCCGGAGAGTGTTTCTAGGATCGAATATAAGAGCATAGTACTCTCACTCACACTCAACAGTGCTGATGCAGAAGGAGAGGGGGGTGGTTAGTGGATTAACTAGGGGAGGTAGAAAAAAAATCTAGGCAGTTATAGAGTCGCAGCTATGACAAAGACTGGCTGGAAGCCAAAGGCGATGGAAGGAAAGGAGAAGAAAAATAAGAGATGGAAGAGAAGTTCTCCCCGAAGGTCAAATGGATCTGTCAGATATAAGTTGGCAGAAGGTTACGTTCAAGATAGAGTTTAAGGATTAAAATATGTTAATCTAACGCAGCATCAGAATGAATGGTGAGAGAAAGTATTCGAGTTCTCGACGGTAGTGCTACGGAGTACGTTGCTATATAGAGATGCAAAAATAAACGGCTGTGGTCTCCCTCTCAAACGCAAGCATGGCCCAAGATACGAGTAAAATGAACACTAGTTAAATAGACTTAATTCAATTCACATTTAACTAGTTTCCACGATGACTCGGTATTTGCAAACCTAGACGTCCAATCCGTAAACATAACTAATCATTATTGCCCCCATTGTATTCTCCGTTAATACATTTAAGCTTTAAGTTTTTTTTTACAATGATCAAATCATACATCTGCCGCACTTTCATCACCGCGTTACTACCAATGAACTAATAAAATGCGGTAATTTCGGTTGTGGTTTCTCGGACATGTTGCAAAGCACTTAAATTCGTAATTCTTTGTATTCGGTGTATTCAAAATTAATTAAGTTTTGGTTTGTACAAACACGTGTCGATTAGTAACCCAACAAGTATATTGAAAGCAATGCCTCGGGGGGAAAAAAAAAAAAAAAAAAAAAAAAACATATCACAGATGACCAAAATGCCACACGTGACGAATTATTGTTGTCCTCCATACGATTTACACCCTTCGTCTTTGTTTCCCGGATAATTTTACTTTCGTGTTGTTCCATTGAAGGTGAACACCGTCACTTTAGAATATATAATCAATCCACGAACACAAACTGACCTTAAGGTAAACAGCAATGTTATCCCGTACTAGTCATTTAGAGTTCGTGAACGAAATACTTATCTGCAACATTTTCTTGAACCTGCATAGGTTATTATTATTCTTATAAAATTATAAATATAGGTATTCCACTATTTTACAGTTAATTGCGCTCCAGCTTCTGTTTCCCCTCTGAAGAACCTCTGAATACAGAAAACAATCAACAACAGTCGCTCAATAAGACGGTACACACGATTTTATTCAATGTTTAGTAATAGATGACTTACACAAAGGCGTTTGGTATAACGTATAACACAGGTCGAACGATGTGCAACATACAGATGTAGTTCTGATGAAATGTTTCAGATAACGCTATTCGTCTACTACCATTGACCTTCCTCTTTATCATAAGCGAATACTCTGAGTATTAAATTAATTCTTTTAATACCCAAAACCATGTAATACAGCTAGTGATAAAAAATCTAAGACTATTAATAAAAAATCTAACACTATTAACAAAAAATTGAAGACTATCAACAAAAAACCTAAGACTATTAACAAAAAATTTAAGACTATTAACAAAAACTTTAACACTATTAACAAAAAATTGAAGACTATTAACAAAAAAACCTAAGACTATTAACAAAAAATTTAAGACTATCAATAAAAAATCTATGACTATTACCATTTCCTATTACGAGTGAAGAAAGATCTCGAACTTTTCCCTCGAAGAAAAAATGCTCTTGCAATCAATCCAATCATTCAGTTGCCAGAATAAAATACTCACGATGAAATCTTTTTCTTATCACAATTAAGGAAACGTTTCCATCCCATCATCTCTATGGGACACAAACTGTCTCGTTTACTTGATACATCATGAGCATATGCAGATAATGTATGCCTCATACTGATTTCGAAAAAGGATCTGCTGGCATTTCTCCAAATAGTCCCCAGTTGAAGCAAGGACTGTTCGTTCTACTTTCCTTATTTCCTTTTCACTTAACTGATGTCGAAAATATCAGTAATGTTTTGTTGAAATTGATAACTTTGTAAGAGAAGCTTTATTTTTTCTTATTGTATAACCATTATACTAAGAGGAAATAAATAAGATATTTTAGTCAGTTCTTAAAAAATATTCAGTGTTAATTACAAGTTATAAAAAAAATATAATCCAAATATTTATTCCATAAGAAATTCGAAATGGGTAATACTAATGAAACTTGAACTTACAAGTAGTTCTCCTGTTTCCCCTGTATTTTATAATCTTTATTTGTTTCTTAGTGATATATTGTTGTTGTCTTTCTGACTTCCTACCGAACTCTTAAATTTTACTTAACAATTTATTGGATTTTAATATCTTCATTTGACTTTCTGACATTACTGTCAGTCGAGGGAAGCTCTTCAACGTTAGTAACCTTTCTCGAAATTTCAATTTCACAACATTGGCCTTATTTAAAAAGAAAAGTGAGGTTATTCACTATTCCCCATATATTTAGCAAAGTGATTGTTCTCATCGTTATCCTCATTGTTGTTTTCACAATCAATAATAGAATTTGATGAACTCGTTTGCAAATATTTATTGTATAGACAATACTCGTATTTGAGAATTTTTCTTCACTAAGAAAAACAGTATAACGTCTTGTAGTTTAAAAACATGAATTATTTGATCACCAACTGGCGAAAAATACGTATGTGTATATATATATATGTATATATATATATATATATATATACATATATATATCATCTCCTACGCCTATTGACACAAAGGGCCTCGGTTAGATTATGCCAGTCGTCTCTATCTTGAGCTTTTAATTCAATACTTCTCCATTCATCGTCTCCTACTTAACGCTTCACAGTCCTCAGCCATGAAGGCCAGGGCTTTCCAACTCCTCTCGTGCCTTGTGAAGCCCATTTCAACGATTGGTGAACTAATCTCTCTTGGGGAGTACAAAGAACATCCCAACCCATCTCCATCTACCCTTCACCATGATCTCATCCATACATGGCACTTGAGTAATCTAATTTATAGTTTAATTTATAATCCAGTCCTACCCTTCAACTCCTAATATCCTTCCGAAGACTTTGTTCTCAAATCTACTAAATCTATTGGAGATTGTTAGATTATTTCATTATCATACCCTGACTCGCGTCCATACCGTAACACCGATCTCACTAAACTGATATATACTGTAGTCTGATTTTCATATGTAATTTCAGGTGATTTGATTTCCAAATTTTACTTAACCTAACCAATGTCTGATTTGCTCTTTTCAATCTTTCACTGAACTCTAATTTTTAAGAACCTGTATTGGAGATCATAGTTCCTAAATAATTAAATAATTCTACCTCCTCTCTCCTTCCAATGGTATTTCATCTTCCATTGCATATTCTGTTACCATAATCCCTCTTTCTTCTATTTATCTTGAGCCCCACTACGTGCGGTATTTAATTCATTCTGGTAAGCAAGCAATGCAAATCCTGTGGTGTTCTGCTAATGACAGCATCATCAGCATACTCAAGGTCTTCTAATTTACTATTACCAATCCAGTTCAATCCTTCACCATCTCAGACTGTTCTGTATATATATAAAAATATATATAATATAATATATATATATATATATATACAAACATATACATACATATAATATATATATATATATATATACAAACATATACATACATATAATATATATATATATATATATATATACCACGTGAGATAAGTCACTTGCCACGTTGAGATACTATCACTAGAGAGTTATTGGGTCCTTTGAATGGCGAGATAGTACTACACTGGCGCCCTCATCATTCTCTGGTTACAGATCATTTTCCTTTGTCTACACAACACCGAATAGTCTGCCCTATTCTTTACACATTCTCCTCTTTCCTCATACACTTGACAACATTTAGATAACCGAAAAATTCCTCTTCACCCAAGGGGCTCACAACTGGACTGTAATTGTTCAGTGGCTACTTTCCTCTTGGTAAGGGTACAAGAGACTAATTAGCTATGGTAAGCAGCACTTTTAGGAGAAGGACACTCCAAAATCAAACTATTGTTCTCTAGTCTTGGGTAGTACCATAGCCTCTGTACCACGATCTTCCATTGTCTAGCGATTTCTTTCTTGAAGGTACACCCAGGCACACTTTACTATTTGTTTCCTTACTTCTTTACCTCACTGGGCTATTTTCCCTGTTGGAGCCCTTTGGCTTATACAGTAGCATCCTAATTTTCCAACTAGGGTTGGAACTTAGCAAGTAATAATAATAATAATAATAATAACAACAATAATAATAATAATAATAATAATAATAAACAGGAAATACAACATGTAACAAACAACAACTCGGATACTTGCTTTAATTAAAAGAGAAATTACAGCTTGGCAATAATGTTGGGAACTCATACCTAGCCATATGGAAACCATAACAACAACAAAAATAATGCAAGGAATACAAATGTAATGCAATTGCCCCTTCCATCTTATAATTTATCGTAATAATTTTTTAGTGTCTGTTTACAGAGTGGCTGAATTCGGGTAACTCTGAACCAATTGGCAAATGTTCATTAGAGATTCAGCTTTCCTCAATTAATGCCTTCACACTATCTTCCGAAACGAATCGTATGGGATGAAATCACCAGTGAGAGAGAGAGAGAGAGAGAGAGAGAGAGAGAGAGGATACGGGAAAATATGTCAACTAAAGTTTAAAAAAAAAAAAAAAAAAAAAAAAAACCACACACAATGGAAAAAAATCAAAATATAACACATAAAATAAACGTTACCTTCTCTTAGGAAATATAGGAAACCGTGAAATTAACGATCAGAAACAAAAAGACATGAAGGTGAAAACATCTTGCCGTAAACGCTGCAACATTAAGAAGAAAAATTATGAAACTTTCTCAAAAAGGGAGCAAGGAAGATTAAGTAATCCATCACAAAAATCTAATCTTCAAAACAACTTACAACACTCGTACCTGAAAGAGTTGCTTCCAACATACCTACATCTTTACTAACAGCTGTGCTTGAAACAAAGCTCAATCCTTGCGGGTAATAATGGTACCGGGGTGAATGACATGTCAGTCTGAGAATGCAATAAATACAAATCCAAGTGAACTTCAATCCGTTTCAGAATACGGTTGAATTAACGAGAGTTACATTTTTCATCTAAAGAAAGATGAATTGCCCTTGTCCAAAAAAAGGACTGTATTGATTCGCTTATAAAGGAAAAACTTCGTGTGATCGGAAGCCGAGCTTATTACAGCAGGAATTCAGGTCTGTGCAGGAGGCCACGCAGAGGTGAACAACCCACAGTTAGGGAGACGACGACAGAACACCTTGAAATTGTAACAGAGTTGAGGCAACCCTCAGAATTCTGCCTTTGAGTCATCGAGTTTAGCGATGGGGTAACACCTGTATATGATCAATTCAACAATTAACATTATATCATGGAAAAGATTAGTGTCAAATTATATGACTAAGTACTGATCTCAAAATGGAATGAATTGTTCAATATGATGGATAAAGAGTATAAAATCGCCTGCTTTTTCGCTGCATCACCCGTTCAGTAACATGCCCAGAGCAGATTAACGGTTGAGAGAGAGAGAGAGAGAGAGAGAGAGAGAGAGAGAGAGAGAGAGAGAGAGAGAGAGAGAGAACAAGTTCATAGCCCAATCCATTACAACAATAAAGAAGGGAGCTACCTGAGACTTGCTAAAAGAGCAATGGATCAATACTCACCTGACTCGGGTAGACGTAATTAATACCAATTGTAATTGAGCGACGGACTTCAAAATAGTCATAATCAGGTTAATATATCCGTAATCCGATAAACTATCTGCCTTCCACTGCATAAATCAATCAAAATAGAACAGCCTGTTTTGCATGTAATCGAATGTCATTTCGGCCAATAAACAATGAAACTGCGGAAGCATAAATTGGAGGTTTGTGTAATCTCTTGTCCTGTTAATGGCATGACATTTACTGGAACTCCAATATCCACAATAGAAATCCAACATCTGCAAATGTCCAATTAAATTTTTTTCAAAAAGACCTGAGTGGAGTCAATTTCAACAGCCCAAAAAACTGAAAATAAACAATGGATGCAAAACGAAGACATAAAAGGAAGAGAAAATAGAACGGTAAAAAGATAAAAGAAGACGCAAAAAGAAGAGAATAAAAAGAGGACGGAAAAAGATTGTAAAAAAATAAAACAAAAACCTGATATTCGAGTCTCATCCCCATTATACATGAGGATGAGCTCGTTCTCCGACCTTTGATTAATGTTACTGAACTTGTGGTAAGAATAAAAAAGAAACTTACTGATCATAATGTAAAAAGGCTAAAAATAACACATGTAACACTGAGAAACAAAATTTATAGGACTGAAAAGGTTTTCATCTGTGTTTTAATAAAAGATGCCCAACGTTTTCCATGGTATATGAATTTCGTGAAACATTGAGTTAGCGGAATCGAAAATCATCCAAATCAGATGCATGGAAACTGGTAATAGAAGAAACAATGCTAAATGTCTGACCCATCGTTAACCTTTAATCTGATGCATCCAACTGCAATAATCATGACAAGCTCGATCCTGACAAATGGTAAATGCAAATCAGGAAGAATTGCCTAGATTTATCTCCTTTTTATTCCCTAGATTTAACCTTGAAACACTCGTACTGAGCCGGGAGGCGGACCAGTTCATCCACAGTGGAGAGAAATTGAGAAAGATAAAAAAAAAAGGAGAGTAATAAAGACAAGATAAAAGAGGGATCGGAAGGGTTCTGAAAGATAAATTACAATGACGGAAAAAGAGAGGTGAAAATATTATATGAGGGGAGATTACGAGAGGACCAGAAAGAGAGACCAAACACTTTATATGAGCTGAAAGAGGAGACAGCGAGAGTGTTCAGAGGCAAAACCGAAGAACGGAGTCGGAACAAAAAGAAAATAAACAGTGGGGGGAATTCTGAAAGAGAAAAATATAAGAAAAAAAAACGCAACGTAAAACTTAGCGACAGCGAAGTCGGGGGGGTGAAACTACCTATTGTGACTGGGAGGAAAAGAAAAAGTAAAAACGATATAAAACGAAACGTCATGTTACTCACCGTACGGATGACAAGTCCCTCGAGGGGGAGAGAGAAAGCGCAATTTGCGTGTGACGGAACCTCGGAGAAAAGAATGTTAAAGAACGGTAGAAGTTAATTAGATGTTGGCCATCTCGTTATCTTTATGGAAAACCCTAATTGGGGAAAAGCCCAGAGAGCAGCCACTGATGACTAAACAACGGAGGGAAACAACTCAATTTGGGTTGCCCCTAATGAGAAACATTGACCGGCCATCCGAAAGCAAGCTGATTTGTTTTGGACATACAGAGTGATATGTTAAGATTAAGTTTCGTCAAAGTGGACAATAACATCTCATGAGAAAAATAGCAATGAACATTAACATTAATTCCTCAGAAACAAACAAACCTTAATTAGATTATGTAATTGTTTGTGTACTGTTAGCAATGAACATAAACATTAATTCCTCAGAAACAAACAAACCTTAATTAGATTATGTAATTATTTGTGTACTGTTTCATATGAAATTGGTCGTGTAGTAAATCAAAATAATCCTCGCCATGTAATAAATGCAATTGTTTTTTGCTATTCAGTAAATACATTTAATCTCACTACTAAGGCATTTGTAACATCACTGAAATACTATAAAACCAGCAGAGCATAGCGCACTGATTTCCTGCTTCATATTCCTTTTGTCGTGCTGTAATTGCAATTGCCAACTTTTCAACTCCCAACACAATGTTAACAAATCAAATCAAAACAGACTTCAAAATCGATAGGCCAGCTTAATGCTGTAACACCGAATCAACATGTTTTATTGGCGGCAAATGAAGATAACGCAATGGCACACATTAATTGTTGGTAAATGAAATTAAACATAAATTTATTTATCTTTATCCTGAATAACTTTATATTCCAACTATTGAAAAATAACTACTATGATGAAGATAAATAACGCCAAAGGGCTTTGTGAACGAAACTCAAGGATATATTCAGTTTTCGAGAATTTGAGAAAAAATAAACAAATGAATGGAGTAAATAATCTTGAAATTACGGAAACCAAGAAAAATCATATATTCAACTCTTGTATCCCAAGAGCTTAACAATTATCCAGTTCAATTGTGCGATTTAATTTTTTATTTGTATTCATGAACTTATCCATAATGCCAAGCACTGAGATCATGTGCAAACGGATGAGGGATGGATCTTATTGCAGTATGAAGGAAGACATACGAGGCTGTACAGGAAGATGAACTAAACACTAAGGAAAGGGGGAACGGAGGCATGGCAGAAGGATAAAAGACGCAGCAGAGATCTTTAAAGAATACCTACAGTGCATTACAAAATGTAGAATAAATGCCATATAACTATCTATACTGGTTGCTACTAACTGTGACCTTTAATGAACGTCTGATTCGCTGAATTTGACCTCATAGACTGGGCACTTTCCTGGGGAATACTATGAAATCACTTTAAAGGACCGTTCTTTCCATCATTTCGATTGTCGTATATCATTAAATCAAGGTGTTATGATAATTCGGTTCTATCCAATGCACATGGAATTCAACATAATAAAATAATTAATAATAATAATAATAATAATAATTTTTATCATTATTATTATTATTATCATTATTAATAATTACAATAATAATAATTAATAACAATAACATCATTCTATTTCCGTCTGAAAATTATACAGTGGTGTTTATTCATATCACGTATCCTTTATAACGCCTATACTATGAAAAAAATATCGGCCAACATATCATTCACAGATAAAAACGTAATGAAATACCAAACTACAAGAGCTAAAGTAAAAGAAAGTATCAGCCTATATACAATAAAAAAAATAGTGGTCATAACAACTAACTTATTACATTTAAATAACTGATAATTAGAGCCACTAAAATAATTCATAAAATAATCGTTCGAGAAAAGTGCTTACCCATGGGGCCAATGTAAAACTGAAGAAAACACTTCGTAATCATGCAATATATATATATATATATATATATGTAACTATATATACATACATATATATATATATATATATAAATATATATCAATATATATATAAATATATATATATATATATATATATATGTATAAATATATATATAAATATATATAAATATATATATATATATATAAATATATATATATACATATATATACATATATATATACATATATATACATAAATATATATAAATATATATATATATATATAAATATATATATATACATATATATACATATATATACATAAATATATATATATATATATATATATACTGTATGTGTGTACAAATATAATACAGTATATATATAAATGTATATGTATATATCTTTAAGAAAAGATAGGGAAATGGCTTTTAAAACTTACTTTCATCCGTCAGATGACAGCATATCTTCTGCCCTGTGTTGCAAAGATTTAACTTCCCACCTGGAAGGGAAAATAGCTTCATTGTTCAAAAAAGAAATAAAACTAAATGTAGGGAGTAGAGCGCCCAGAAGTTCCCTTTTACAGGGTGATCAATTAGATTATCTTTGTAAAATAACAATGCAATATTGTAAGGAAATACTTCAATTTCTTGTCAAAACATTTAAAACTGGGAAAAAGTTGATTCATCGACAGATCTATTAGAGAAACGCATCATAGGGGAAATAAAGTCACACGCGCGTACACACACACACACACACATATATATACACATGTATACTTTTATATATATATATATATATATATATATACATATATATATATATATATATATATGTATATAACTGTACATGTGTATATATATACACATGTACACTTATATATATATATATATATATATAGTGTACATGTGTATATATATACACATGTACAGTTATATATATATATATATATATATTTATATATATATATTTATATATATAAATATATATATATACATATATATATATATATATATATAAGCACTTGTGTATTTGTGACATAAATCCGTTCAATGTTTCACGACCTTGATCCTGCATATGTATAGGTACTTGAATGAAGTGATGAAATACTCTTCGCTTGGAGAGGTCCAGGTTATTCAGTGCCAATCAATCAAACATCACATGAAAGAGATGTTAACGAGTCATCACAAACTTGACTCACTTCAGAGAATTTGACATTTCACTGGAACGACTGTGACCGTGAAAAAAAAAAGTTCCAAACCCAATAAATAGCTTTTCCACACTAATTTCAACATTGGCCTTGACACTCGAAGTCCAGAATATAAAATTTCGGTTCAGATAATGTTTTTTTTACGCCAGAATCAAATTCCTAGCGTTTCCTTGCAAAGTGAAATAAATATTTCTTCTTTGAATAAAGTCCAAAATATTCCTTTGCTCTAACCTTTCCGATTATGCTTAATCTAGACA
>NC_090769.1:16438326-16473326 GCF_036898095.1 Palaemon carinicauda
AAAGGTCGGGTCCTACAATCGAAAGCATAAAACGCTGGGTAAACTCACACATATAAATGGACTCCAAAAAACTGTCCACCCCTGCAACCTGCAAATTCGAATTACCACGATTAGTTCTACAACTGGGGGAAACGAATGTCTATAGACCTTGTATTGGAGGTAAACATTGCCTGGGTTTCCACCCTTCTAGTCCCCACCCAGGGACTCAGCAAAGTATAGTATGTGGGAAAATGCTAGCCTGCTTTTATCGATTCTTGCATTGTCTTTATTGCTGGGCTCGACTCTTGGTGTGCTTCGCCTATTTAGAGAACGAAAATTTTCGAATCTGATTTCTGTACCGAAATTAAAGGTCTGATACTCACATCACTATGTCTCAACCAATGGCATTAAGGCAGGCAATGAATTATGAAATTAGGGAAAAGGTTGCAGTTAAAAACTAAATGAAATTTAATAAGTCGTCTGTTTTCGTCGAATTGAGATCATTTCAGTGGCTATGTTTTGCGAGGAACAATCGGCAGATAGGCGTGGCTTGATATAATGGGGGTTAATTATGAGACAAAAGAACATGACTTGGATATAACAAGAATTTTATACATTTTCTATCGGAATTATTATCTTTCACGTTACAATCGATATTTTCATAGGAATAACTATTAAAGTCCCTTCATAATACCAAAGTCAATCTGGTTTGCTAGTATCGGAATAATGTTCATAGCAAATAATGGAATCTCGTTATAAAAAGAAAAAATTATTCAAACTAATCAATGAACATTTGAATACTATAGTTTTAGTTGTTCCATCGGCTTAAAATCGGGTTTCCTTCCGAAGACCTCTTATTTTCGCACAAGCCAGGAAGTGGCATAAAAGGTTTACATGCATATCTGAGGAACTCTATTTTTATAATCCTTGTACTGCACGTATTTCAGATAGCTCGTAAACTGTAACGGTTTTGATTTTTATCTTATCACTCGCTTTTCCCTCCACTGCTAATAAACCAGACTGTATAAACTTGATAGGTCATGCCTAATGTTTGAATTTTTGTGACGTTCTTGCTCGAAAGTACTGATATTTAAGCTCGATGTCCGTTTTGATAAGGTTTATTTGCATTCACCTCGCCTCTTAGTTACAACCTAACTGCTCGCTTGCACACATCATCATCATTTAAATGTTATTCCTTACGGATTTGCACACAGCAACATTTAGGATACACACACACACACACACACACATATATATATATATATATATATGTGTGTGTTTATACACACAAATATCCGTATATATACACATATAGTATGTGTATAATTGTATACGAACACTGATATATATATATATATATATACCTAAAAATAATTCATAATCGTTCGTGAATTCTTGAGGTACTTCAGCGTTATGACATACACCCCAAATATTTCCGAATGATAAAAAGATACCAGACAAAGAGGAAATGAAAGAATAAAGTGGCCGGAAGGTATGAAAACCTTCACATCATGCGCCTCCCCTTCAATCGGACGGAAGTTATTCCACTATCGCGAAATCCACAATGGCCCAGACACTAGATTAATAAAGATATGTGTGAAGTCTTTGTCTCTTGGATGGGTCGTTTTCAACATAAGTGGCCAGGTCTAACTGTGGTATTTATATAAATGGCGGAGGCTGATGATTGAGGCAGGACGTTTGTTCTCTTATGTGTAACGGTTCAAACAATGGGCTTGTATATAAAGGTGGGGTTCTGTTGTAAAATGAGGACGACCAAGATTTCTGAACGGTGGTTATCTCAGGCTTTCCTTTTCTTTTCAACGATTTAAGTTTGACATGACCTTTAAACTTCTCACATTGCTCATCTGTAAAAATGGTGAGAAGGATTATTTAAAGCGTAACAAATCCAAACTTTAATATTTTAGTCGAGATGTTAAATACGGTCAACCGAAAATATATATCTAATTTATTTAGATAATAATTTTTCTAAATGACGCCTAATATGAATGAACTAAAGTCATTTACCTTCAAGATTTCTTTTTGAGAAAATGACTGACAGCAATTATATAATTTCATCTTTTATCTTTATATACTGAACAGAGCTTTCCCACACAATAAAACTGTCTTAATGACGTCTTTGAAAGTACAATATCATATATAAAAGATTTTTGTCTTTAAACTAGGACGTTTGCATTCAGTTTCCTAAAATGATGGCCATATTTCTCAGAAACAAAAGCTTGTATAGTAAAAACGTGTTGAACAGCTATAACAAGGATAAAAGATCATATACACCATTGTGACTAAACGTTTCTAAAAAAGTATAATTGTTGTTACCTTTGTTATGGAAGCTTTATACTGAAGTGATAACAATCGCAATTTTAAAAGCAGGGATAAATGTACAATGGAATTATCCTTCAAAAAAGAACGAAGACAAAGCTTATGATGACTTGCAGAGACATTTTTACACCAAACGACTGATGGGTTATGGAGTTACACTTAAAAAAAAAAAAATTTTTTTTTAAACAGCCATGGAAAATCAACACTGATTACTAATCTGAAAACATACATCAACACATAACAAGGTTAACAACCGTACCTAATCACAGAATTTTATACCTTACAGTTAAACGATTATTCCACACACACACACACACACACATATATATATATATATATATATTATATATATATATCTATCTATCTATCTATCTATCTATATATATATATATACATATATATATATATATATATATAAAGTACATACACACATACCGGGCATATCTATATTTATTTTATATACACACTCATAAACTTCCACTATCTCCTACGGCTGGTAAGAGTCTGCTATCACACAACAAACAAACATGTGCCAATATGCACGTGACACCAAGATAAAAGAAAGGGAAAACTAAACCCCCATTAACAACAGCTGAGGCATCAAGTGAATCTGATAAAAAGAATATCTATCGCCTTGCTGATTCACGTTGACTCTAATTCCCGCCTCCAGCGAGAGATAATGAATCCCGTCAAGAATTTGTCACGGAAGTGTCATCCCAGGGACGGTGGTGATACAAGCACGCGACAACTGAGTCCTCACTTGCTTTGATATGGAGGAAATTCACAGACTGGTTCAGTGAACAGTGACTCAACGAACGGTTAGATTAGACAGTGACCGGTAGACACTCACAGAGAGGCACTCGAGCAACAGACGGTATTGAATGCACTTCTTACAATATGAGGATGTATTGACGTTTCTCTCTACAACCTTTAAAATAAACAACCCACTACCTAGAATATAGAAAGAAATAGGCAACATTACAATCATAATCGCGTTTATATGAGTCATAACATACTCAATAAGGAATTCCCATAATTACTATAAATTGGAGAGAGAGAGAGAGAGAGAGAGAGAGAGAGAGAGAGAGAGAGAGAGAGAACGGTTTCAAGTTCAAGTGGAAAACTCGTCTTGCCTGAGGGTATAGCGATTCCGTGCGACTGACCGGAGTCCTTTTATTAATAATGTGCCAGTTTCTATATAACATCATAAAAAATATATATATATATATATATATATACACATATATATATATATATATATATATATATGCACAGTTTGCAAAGCAACTTCATACAAGTTGGATCGGCGTCAATGACCCAAGATGTCAGGATACTAGGAAACATCAAATCAATCAATCAATCGTACAAGTTAGAATGGGTTACCACCAGGAATTGTTTGACGCCGTCAGCATGAAAGTCCCTTGATTAACTGTCGAGCAAGGAGTGGGTCATACAAGTTTGCAACCTTACACAACAAAACCAGATATCACTGAAAACGATGAGAGAGAGAGAGAGAGAGAGAGAGAGAGAGAGAGAGATAATATATATATATATATATATATGTGTGTGTGTGTGTGTGTGTGTGCGTATGTACATATGTTTAATACAGCCACGAAAAGAAAAGTGAAAAAACTTTCGTGGCTATATTACATATTTTATGCTCATCACGTGTCAGCTTTCATGGTTTCTAAACACACACGAACACACACAGATATATATATATATATATATATACTGTATATATATATATATATATATATATATTTATATATGTATATATATACATAAGTGTATATATATGTATATATATGTATATGTATATATGTATATATATATATAGAGAGAGAGAGAGAGAGAGAGAGAGAGAGAGAGAGGGCGTTACACCATCGGCTTAAATCTACTAAACGCTGAAATATTCTGTTGCATTCGGTAAAAAGTCTCAAAAAAGCATTCTTAATGATAAAAAAAAATTACAAAAGTCAAAGAACCTTGGCAGAGTGTAAAAATTAGTCGAGTTGAAAGGTTTCCCCTCCGGGAAAGGAACAGCCGCTGCCACCTATCGGATTGGTCTGTAGCCAATGACCTCCATTTCGGACCACTCCCAAACTCTTAAATGAAAAGCCCTTTGGCTCATGGCCAACCCTCAGTGGAATTTCCATGAATATAAATAGAGAAAAAAATATGAATATGCTTCCACGATGATTTGCAGAACACTGCTAAAGGGCAAAATAACTTGGCAGACAACTCGATTTCTAAGGTTTTTTACTATTCTATTCTTGATATGTTAATGCATACGACTTTTGACCGCTGTTCAATTCTATGAGATGTCTTTTGTCCTCCTTAGAATCACAAAATAATAAATAAGGATAAAAGTAACATTTTTTTTTAATATGTTATTTTCGAAGTTCCATAAACATAAGCAAAGTTGCAGGGAAATTAAGCAATGTATTTCTAAGAGTTATTACAATATTCTCTTGCTTTGTACAATCAATAACAAGAGCTTCGATTTAATATCTAAAATTAAGCAGAAGATTCTTTGCACATGAGATTTGTCATATAAGCAGGATTAAAATCATTCCCAAACCTATCTCAAATAATAGGCAACTCAAATACTTATTTCATATAAACATATGTTGGAGAGAGAGAGAGAGAGAGAGAGAGAGAGAGAGAGAGAGAGAATTTTCATTGGATTGTACTGCACACATCTTAGGTACTAGAAAGAAGACAAAGGTCTTGCAATTTATCTACTACGCTCGATAATCGGATCCAGGTAGTTTCTGTATTAAGCCTCTCATTACGAATCATCTCAAAAAGGTTGTTGCATTCAAACAAATTCCTCGTACGACCTGTACCAGCTTCGCCATCTAATAATTATGTAATTGGGTTATTCCCACAAAACCATATTCGAAAAATTACGGCACAAATGCTCTCTCTCTCTCTCTCTCTCTCTCTCTCTCTCTCTCTCTCCTTAGCATCCCAAAACATAATCAGCAAACTTTTGTTACTTAATTTTATTGCTCTCGTTCACCAACTTTCCTCTCACCTGTCAATTACATGTAATCAATCATCACTTGCTCATTGTAACTCGTATTCATATAAACTTGTGCCTTTCATAAGACCTTAAAATTTCCTCTCATCCTTCAAATTCCGCATTCATTATCATATCTGCTCCCAAAAAAAACTTTTCAACCTGCTACAGACTTTATATCAACATTTGCCTCACAAAGCTTTTCTAAACACATACACACACACAATATATATATATATATATATATACACATACATATATATATAAATATAAATATATATATATATATATATATGTGTGTGTATATATATATATATATATATACACACAGACACTAATTAATTGCGTGATTATTATTATGATGAACTTCACAGAAAATTGGAAATTCCCGTGCCACTAAATAAGAATTAAGCTCTAACAAATAAGTTTATTGGTTTCCAGAAACAATAAAAAGTCAAACTCTTATGCAAATCACCACCATCAGCTCAATATCAGCAGTTTTTATGCCTACGAATAATATGATATCTTTTACCAATCACTTTCCTTCAAGCTTTCGTAAAATTTGGCTTTGCTACCATTGCAAATTCAGTGCATGAAACAGCATTCGGTCACAGATTACTTTTGATTTTACTTGTCATTGTAGCATATCGTGCTCCTTTGGTTATCATTAAGAACTTTGGAATAATTTTAGCCTTTTTCACCATCTGTTTTAATGTTACTGTTCTTAAAATATGTATTATTTTAGTTGTTCATTACTTCTTATATACTGTATTTCATTTATTTCCTTTCCTTACTGGGCTACCTTTTCCCTGTTGGAACCCATGGGCTTATGGGATCCTAATAATAATAATAATAATAATAATAACAATAATAATGATAATAATAATCTTCAGTGTGTATTCATAATATATCTGGCCGCATGAACATCACACCCAACTTGCAAAAATAAAACGACAATATTGGTTTATTTTGTAAACAAATACAGTATTATAATCAGAACCACAAGACAACGGGCTACTCTAATAAAGAAAATAAAACCGGTTATCAGTGGGTAGGCAAGAAAGAAAAGAATAGAAAAAAAAATGTTCACTGGTATTTCCCTGAAGATAAAAGGTAAAAATAAAATGCACACTGTTGTTTTAGCGACGTACATGAACTTCCAAAGCTCTCTCTCTCTCTCTCTCTCTCTCTCTCTCTCTCTCTCTCTCTCTCAACTTAATTGATTTTATAATGAGGCGTTAACGACATTAAACTGTTATCGTTCAGACACACCACCTTTATATTTTAGAATATATCAGATATAAAAAGAGTAAGACTATCTAGGATTAATCTTTTATTAATGAACGGCCATGCGATCAAATAAGGAATCGTGTATACCCGTGATGTTGTTTAGTTACGGACCCTTTCAATTTATAACCTCTTGCAACCCTCCTCGTTTTATGAATATCATAAATCTGGTTGTATAAAAAATGATGCTCCACGTAAACAAATGGTTACTCCTAAAGATTTTTCCAAAGAGAGAGAGGGAGAGAGAGAGAGAGAGAGAGAGAGAGAGAGAGAGAGATACTCTCAACATCTACAATGCCTATCTATTTTACATTTCAATATCATAACACTTTTATAGGTACGTATATGTATTTCACAAAGTTTTTTTTTTTCTTTTTACTTCACACATGGCCGTTTCAAAGCAAAACTTCTATCAAAGAGCTCTCTTCCTTGTCTTTCCTATTCATTTTTTTCTATCACCTGTCATTCATTTTTAATCAAAACCTTATTATAAAACTTCCTTTGTATATCAATCAACGTCATGCCTCTGTATTTCTTAAAGGCAATATTATCAACATTGTCTCTACAACTGAAATCACCAACAGGAACAGAAACATTAAAGAGAAGTTTAATTTTAAACTACAGTGAGCAGATATCATGAAAAATTATTTTACCAACAACAACTACAAATTGAGTAACGTCGAAAATAACATCAACAAAGATAATCATGCGGAAATGGGTTTAAACGAAATATAAGGAGTAAAACCAAAGCCTTTCGCGTTTTATTAGCTTTCCAACACAGTTAAGCTTCAGTTAACCTAAAGAAACCTTGAAAGTTACGGCGGCGGAGTCACTAGGTAACAAACCTTTCACCTTCTTGAGTACAATGTCAAAGACGACGTCGTGTTATGTAACAGAATTATGTTGCGTCCTCACCATTCCTCGTAACATAGTCACATGGAAAATCAGACGTAAACGTTACTTAAACTCGGTGTCTATTCGGAGAACAATAAACAAAGTAAGACGCAGTTAATTACCTTTACTGGATGTCTTGAAAAACAAGATGTGACTATCCATTTTTTCTGTACTTATTAACTATGATATCAAATTCATTGTGACTGTAACCAAGAAGACCGTCGTCTTTCTTGACTTAGGTGAGATATTAATAGGATTGCTACCAACTCTGTACAATAGAGATTCATTCTGTATTGGAGAGAGATATTGCGTTCTGTATTGAAACAATACAAAACGCCATTTGTTCTGTATTTGACTGCATGAATATCATTGTTTTAGTATTATGAGAGTATTTTTCAGTCAGTCTTGCCTATGCCTTTGTCAATGGTGGCCTTCCAAACCAGTGACCTCCCTAACATGCTGTCTGTTCTCTCTTACATACTGAGTGTACTAGCTTCCATAGGTTACTATGAAGGGATATTCTCAATTATGCAAAACAAGTGGACTGACACCGGGATCAACGCATAAGTATTCACTAACAATTTGTATGATGTTACTTTTCTATGGTTGATGACTGCAAGGGCATGCGATCGTAAAAACTTTGCCAAATTATCAACCATGCCTGAAGCTACACATCGGGCAACCGACCCCTTAATGTAAGGATAACGGTGGGGAAGAAGACTTTTCAATTAGATTAGTGGTGGAAATAAATCCTGCATATTTTGTATAGTACTGAAGGAATGAAATAAATCTGATGGTATATATATATATATATATATATATATCATTATATATATATATATATATATATATCATTATCTGTCACAGCATGTCATCTAATTTTGAATTTGTTAGTCATGCCACTTCTCTGATGAATGACAACTTGAGAAGTGATCTTCCAGTCCTCATCCAATATGAAAATTATCTTTCTTACCACGACGTTAGGTGCACATATCCTCAGATTCAGAATGCCCTAGAAATAGAACTAAAAAAATAAATAAAATAAAAAGTCCCACCCCCCGAGTGAAAGGACTCACACTGCTACCCATTAATTTTCCTCCTTATACAGCTATAACCTAAATTTTTCTGAGCTCAAGGTGGCAACCCTACATGACAAACCAAAAACTATTCTTGAGATGTTACTTTCTATATATTACTTCGATTTTTTCCATCAGGCAACGAAACGTCAAGACCTTAGAGATACGATAATCACTACAACCTTAGCGTTCAAATGTTAACAAAACGACACCTTGGGACTTCCACGTCTTTAAGATTATTTTAGGGAAAGGAATAAACGAAAATGTCTTACAAGAGATTAGCAGCGTCTTGGATAACACTATCCGGTGAATGATTTTTGGCAAACTCCAACTCATGCAATGTTACGATTTCAAGAGACTTTCACAGCAATGCTTGAAGAAATGAAAAGGTCTCTCTCTCTCTCTCTCTCTCTCTCTCTCTCTCTCGTGTATGTATGTATATATATACATATATATATGTATACATATATATATATATATATATATGTATGTGTACATATATGTATGTGTACATATATATATATATATATATATATACTGTATATATACAAACAAGTACATGCATACATATAGATAGATAATTAGATAGGTATGTTTGTGTGTGTACATATTTTTTACACAGTTGTTTACCGTAATGTCAGGAGGTTCCACAGAAAATACACTGTTACCATCATATTTTAACTGCCCTGCCCATACTCTCTCTCTCTCTCTCTCTCTCTCTCTCTCTCTCTCTCTCTCTCTCTCTCTCCTCAACCAAGAGAAGAATTCTTGTATTGCAGACTTGAGCAACAAAGTGTCGTTTCCAGACACCGCTCCACAATGGCGTGTTCAGGTCAAATTTCACTAAAGTGGTTGCCTGGCTGCCTATGATGAGATGTGAGAGAAAACGAGGGATGGAGGGTAAAAGAAGACATGGGAAAATAGGGGAAAACAAATTGGAGCAAAGGAAAATGAACGAAACTATATGAGATGTTAGCATCTAAAAAGGAATAAATTATAAAAATTAAGAAAAAATCCGATGGATTTGAAAGAAGAATGGAAGAATTTGTAGTTCTAAACAACAGTGGAAATATACGTAACAAAAGACAGTGAAAGACTAACTTGGGAATCTGCAGTGTTAACAGATAACCAAAGAAATAAGGGATAGGTAAATATAAATAACGCTGGACGAGAAGAGGCAAGAATACAAACTGTCTGTGAAAAATTACATTAATCTGAAGGAAATAATGAATGATAAGGGCGACGAGACGAGCGGAAGACGATAAGTTCACCGTTATTTCCTGATTTTGAAGGTCGTCGAACTCGTTGCATTGAAGGCGCGCATATCATGTCTTCCCTAAGGGTGGAGAATTATTCTCTCTTTTTTTCAGACTGGTGGCAAAGGGACGGAAAAGCTCATTAACCTTTTAGCCAAGGCCAGAAAAAAATAGGAAGGAAAAATATAATAAAAATGTAACAAACCTTCCATTTGAGATCTAATTCAATTAAATAATTCACAATATGTTTAAAAAACATAATATAATCCAAAGTACATTACTTGAATAAGTTACATAATGAACATACAGGTATTAGAATACTAACTATCATTAGCATCTTCTTTGTTAACATCTTTTCTCACTTCTATGTGGGGTCGATGTTTCTGGTCAGCTTTCTCCATCTACCTCTCCCCCACACCACATCATCGGTTAATCCCTTTGATCGAAGGTCATCCTTAATACAGTCCACCCACCTTCGCTTTTGGTCTCCCTTCCCTTCTCGTTCCCTCAGTGAGTATAACTAACTATCATTAGCATATTAGAAGAAAAAAACTAAAAATTATTCGAAAACTTTCCAGACGCTCTAGTTATAGATATTAAATGGTTGAGAAACGAAGACGACCTTCATTTCTTGGACCAGAAGCTTTCCGTATATAGTTCATAATTGCGATAGACCAGGAAATCCAGACACTATCATTACAATTAATCGTTGTTTATATAAACTTTCAAACCGTTCATAAATGATTTGAGTTAATAACTCTAGCATAAAACTTGATAATACTTATGGAAATTCGAAAATAAAAATTATGAGAAAGAACCAGATGTCAAAAAAGACTATACGTTATAGACGACTATCATATACAAGAGGAACTGCAAATAACGATATTTACAGGTTTGTCTTCTTTTGCCTCTTTCTACTTGACTTTCAGCGCTTCATTAGAACCAAGCTGTCTAAATCCCCTTTTTTAACTCTATTGTGTATCAATTTGTTCTTACAAAAGACATCTTTGTGAAGCAAACGAATCTCTCTCTCTCTCTCTCTCTCTCTCTCTCTCTCTCTCTCTCTCTCTCATAATTATTCTAAACGCATTACAAATCTAGGCCAGAGCCCTCTCGGTTTCCAGAACAGACATTCAGATCCCAGCGTTACTGGCGAACAATACCTGTTAGACCTATTGTATAGATCCAATTTCAAACTGGCTAACTGATACCATACCTAACCAGAGAATTCATTAAAATGGAAAATGAAAAAATAATGGATAAAGATAAAGATAGCAACGAAAAAAACGTAACAAGATAGAATATAAATAAAGCAGAATATGAGAAATCAAATTTTTTTATTGATAAACTCAGTCACAAAAGAAAAAAAAAACCGAAGACTGCCAAAGTACACAAATAGGAAATCAATCAAACAAATACTTTGCTTAACCGCAATTAGTTACACGGTGTTATTTTTAACAATATCAAGAATACTTCTGATGTAATAAATTAATAAACACTGGAAGCTTCATTGGTGGCAAGACCACATTGAGGTTACAAAGGAACTGATCCCGTTACAGAATCCTTCATTGAAACCGGAAACTGTTAACCTAATTCTATTTCCCCACACAACATCTAAGTTAAGCTAAAACCTTTCGTGAAGTTATGGAATTATTTATATTTACACACATGATGAAATACAGAAATGGCAGACAGAACACCATAACTTGTCATGAATTCATAAAAATGAAAATGAAAGTAAAGAGTAAAACATGTTCTCCTCCAATAACAAAAACATCAATAACAACTATACTTGAAATAACATTACAAGATAACATCACCACCGCTAGCAATGCTAATGAACCTCTTAACAAAGCCGCATGGCATTGAATAAACAAGGGAGATGAACCCCTACTTATGGAAAACAGCCACACACAATGATCTACCAGTGGAACCTTTTAAGGTATAATCCATTCCTTGATACCACTCGTCTCTCTCAATGTAATTCTGAGACCAGGAACACGCCCAGGGACAGAATACAACGCGGACCAAGGACAAGGAAGATTCAGAGTTTTAACCTTCACTGATATCAATATTTGGAAAAGAGAAACGAGATGTATTATTTAGAGTACTAAAGGGTTAAAGTTTTTTTTTTCAGGTGATATTGAGCTTTAAAAGAAAAGAATGGTATAGTTGGCAACATTTTTATCATTATCATTTTTCTACTCAAAAAGGTTACATTCCCATATCAAAGAACAGAAAAACCATAAAAAACTATTCTGTAAAATACATTGAATGCAAGAAAAGAAAAAGAATACATTCAATAAAAGAACAGGAATCAAAGTGACAAACAATTTGCCATTCCCAGCCGAGAATTTTTTGTATTGGAATCATCGATTCCATGAAACTCGAACGGATGCAGATCTCTGGATTAAAAAAAGAAGACTGCTGACAGGGCATAACAGTTTCAGGAATATACTGTTGACAGATTTCCATTTTCAGACGGAGACCTGACTCGACTAGGGCTTGTGTAAGGCTGTACACAAAACACATATGCTGCGATATACAGTGTACATTTATATATATGTATATATATATATATATATATATATACTGTATATATATACATATACATATATGAATGTACACAAAACACATACACAGCAATATATATATATATATATATATATATATACAGTATATATATATATATATATATATATATACACACATCTGAAAGAAAGCTTTAGGATTTACTTTCTGAATAATAATAAAAAAAAAAAACAGAGTACAAGCATAAACAAGTAGGAAAGCTTAGGAATTGACTTCCTGTGTGTGTGTGACAGATTGCCTTACCTTTGTGTAAGACACGGGCTCTTGCCTTAAGAGAATATTGTTTGAAGTGTTTTTATTGTATTGATATAGTAATATTATTGTGAATATGGTGTCTATGGGTAAACTTAGTATGAAGGGGATGCAATGAAAAGTGTTCATAATTACTTTATAGCTTAATATTTGGGTTACGTTAAATTTAAATAGGCTAGCCGAAGCTAATTTGGTGTAAGGCCAAAAGTGGTGGAAGTTAAAGTGAACTGCTTATCCTCATTCAGCAGCCTGGGATTGGTTTGGTTTCCCAGGTGGGGGTAATGGTAAGATACCATGCGTCTCACGGGCTGGAATTTGCATAGCAGATCCCAAGTCAATTCGCCCGTATAACTGAATGAGGGGCAGTACCCTCTCGCATCGAACAATAAAAAAAAAAGATAAATAAAAAATAAAGTATCAGCATAATTGGACAGTATGGCAAAAATGACAATTACCAAAGTAACAATAAAAACAAGTCACATATCACGTTCTGGATAAGTTTCTTTATATTACTCTAAGAACCTAAATAGGGGGCAATGTCACGCAAGTATCTAATAAATGACATAAAAAGAAATATATATATCTTCGATTCTATGTCTTCCTCACGTAGGATGAATATTTCAAGACTCTACGTGACTCATACTAAGCGTTCACTAACAGATGAATATGCAAAGCCGATTGCAAAAGTTATTTTTACTTTTTCCTATATATCGTTCCGCATAGATACCCACCAATAAAACACTAATTTGCAGTTCTGTAAACACTGTCGCAAACAAACACACATACACACACACACACACACACACACACATATATATATATATATATATATATACCTATATAAATATATATATATACATATATATAGTATATATACATATATATATAAATATAAATATGTGTATATATATATATATATATATATATATATATATATATACATATCAGTAAAAGTTAAATAAATTTCTCATGAATCAAAAATTATGTGGACGGCAACACAAAATAGTCTAACACATTTTGAGAGAGAGAGAGAGAGAGAGAGAGAGAGAGAGAGAGAGAGAGAGAGAGAGAGAGAGAGAGCACTAACCAATTCCAATAATATAGTGGGGTTGATAAATAAAAGGGTCCATTAATTTAACAAAATAAATAAAATACACACAACACTCAACGAAAAGAGTTGAAACAAAACACCACAAACAATGACAAGATCGCCTTTTTTCCATACGTTTCGACATACGTTCAGAATGCTCGTTAAATGTCAGCAATTCAATATTGAGTCATTTCCGTATCAGAGTTTCAGCGGAATAAACTTTTAGCCTTGTTCAATTTCAATGTGCCAGACGTATCATAATAATAATAATAATAATAATAATAATAATAATAATAATAATAATGATAATAATAATAACACTTGGGGTAAACAAAGCTGTGAAGGCATAACGTTGAAATGGCAACAACATTGAATAGTGCAATATTACCCGGTTCCACCCTCTTGTAACCATAACGAGGATCTGGTTGCAAACACCCTTTGTTTCTGTTTGCTTGCTTTCAAGAACCACGAGAAGAAAGGGAAAATGACATTTTCAACTTAAACCCGTATTATAAATCAAGCTTTGTTTTTATAAATGACGTGATCAGTAGGCTATTATTATTATTATCATTATCAGCCAAGCTACAATCCTATTTGGAAAAGCAAGATGCTATAAGCCCAAGGGCCCCAATAGGGAAAAATAGCCCAGTGAGGAAAGGAAATAAGGAAATAAACAAATGATAAGAAGAAATTAACAATAAATCATTCCAGAAACAGTAACAACGTCAAAACTAATATGTCATATATAAACTATAAAAAGACTTATGTCAGCCTGTTCAACATAAAAAATTTTGCTGCAACTTTGAACTTTTGAAGTTCTATTGTTTCAATTAAATAACGTTATACAATTCTTCTATCTTCCATTACTTTGTTTAAAAGTTCATAGAATATAAACGCCTTTACATTACGATACTACGTTGCTTTTAAAAACTCAAAGGGTCATTAACAAAGAGCAATCTTAATTCCTCTTCAAGGCTCTATTCATTCACAGCTGGAGACCAAATCCATCTGAAAATATACGCAACTACAGATATCCAACCCTGCCAGTCTATGGGTGGAGCAGACACTACTTCCCAGGGGTGATAGAATGACGTGATAGGTGCGTGCACCGCATGGGGGCCTTTGGTGGATGGGGGTAAGGAAGGCCCCCATGGCACAAAACAAAGTCCCTTCGTGTCTCTCTCTCCTACTGTGGATGAATATTCAGAATATTTACCGGAAGTGAAGTGATGCTCTTTGGACCTCCACTAAAGGGGATATTTTTGGTGTAAACAAACGCACACACATTCATATGTAAATGAATAAATAAACGATTTTATATATATATATATATATATATATATATATATATATACACACACCCATAATATATATATATATATATATATATATATATATATGTGTATATATATATATATATATATATATATATATATCATATATGTATATGTGTGTATAATATATACATATACATATGTGTTATATTACATTATATATATATATATATATATATATATATACATATATATATATATATTTATATATACATATATATTTTATATATATATATATATATATATATATATATATATATATATATATATATATAAATTATAACAAGAAATATATTCTTGTGTTCAAAACGCCTCATAAACTCTTGAAATAAAATCAAATTTTGAATCTCTTAATCAGCTTTAAAAACCACTAAAATGTGATTATTAGGGAAATCAGAACAATACAAAATATATCAAATATCGGTTGACAAATTCTGAAAAGACTATATCTATCAACTTTTTAAGAAAAAAAAATAAAAGCTGTATTGTGTTCCTACCAAAGCGCAACCAACATCATGAATTGAAGCAGTTTAAATTTTCAAATTTTTTAACCCAAATAAAGCGAGCACTATTTACAACGAGAAAAAGCATACTTATAAATAATATATTAACAAAAAAGAAAAATGTATATAAATAAACAAATCCAACGATGCCCCTATTGGTCGGTAAACGAGCCTATACCCAAATATTGTGTTCCTGGTAGCACCGGGATCGGATTCGGTTAACGAAGGTCGCACCTCTGATATATACCAAATTGGGTAGATAGCCATCGAGCCGCGCAAGCTAATCACATTATGAGCAATCGTGGCAACCTTGTGTCCTCTGCGTCGTTTCATCTACGATGGCAAGACCACATCAAAACAATAAGAATTTCCCATAGCATGTTGAATACTGCTTTATTTCCGTTCAATACTCATCCATATTAAAGAGCATGAACATAAAAGTATCGATATAATAATAATAATAATAATAATAATAATAATAATAATAATACTAATAATAAAAATAATAATAATAAATGCATTATCATTGAAAGCAAAAGTGAATTTTTGAACACTTGGAAATACTCCAAAATAATGCAGCTGCTAATGTCTCTTTGCCTTCATGTATATATTCAGTAGATCAATTTTCAAGTCTTTAAATCGATACGTATTTGCTTTTATATTCTTTCGCCTGTACTTCACTACTCTTTGCTTTCTTAATCATGTTTTAAGTATTTTCGCACATACTATTTTAAGTTGAAGAAACAAGCATAGTAATTCAATAGCATTTTGTTTAGGTTAATATAAACATATAAATAATAATAATAATAATAATAATAATAATAATAATAATAATAAATCAAAAGAAGAAATTAAAATATTCAATAAAATCCACAAGGTTTCTTTTTTCAAATGCAGAAGAGTTGATAATTACCCAAGTATGTAAACGGATGAATTATTTTCTATTTGCAATGAAATTTCTCAGGTTTATCAGATAATAACAGAAAGTTAACATATACAAAAAACATGATCAGTAGAAACCCCGATGTTAATAATGATAACATATTTTATCAAAGCTAATGTCTAGAAAAAAGATTAAATCAGAGCCATTACCATATATGCCTTAAGGAAATACAAATGAAGTCCCCAAAATTTGATTATGCAATAAAACCTAAAGATTTAGCCACGATTTAATGTATACCAAATCTCATTTTTAAGTCATACTTCCAAGCGTTCATTGAGAAACATATACCAATCATAATATTTTCAAATAAGGAAAGCAGGCTGGGAGGGTATTGAGGGATGAAACTCTATGGATGTTCACTGCCACATTTGTATTTGTACACATAGCCTATACCCAGAACTTGAGAGGACGTGTATATTTATGTCAAGATATTACAGGGGAGTACCTTAAACTTTTTTCCACATAAATAAAACCATCAGATTATATATATATATATATATATATATATATATATATATATACACACATAAATGTATATATATACAGTATATTTACACACATATAAATGTATATATATACAGTATATGCGTGTGTGTATATATATATATATATATATATATATATATATACATATATATGTATGTATGTATATGTATATATATATATATATATATATATATATATATATATGTAACAGTGGAATTTTTCGTTGCGAAATTAGTTACATGCAATGAAATACAGAATCTCAAATTCAAAGGGGGAACAAAAACCGAAAACTGTTCAAGTTCTAGATACAATAAAAATAAAAACCAATGACCTTTATAGACAAGTCACTTGACCCCATGTGAGCCGTAAATGTTTATTGAACTACTAATTACGCACAGATGAGTACAACTTCAGAGCAGCGTATTTCTTCATGCCATCAATAAAGCTGAAAAACCTTTGATATTTTTAAACCAGCCAAAAATTACGACATTTATAGTTCTTGCAATCTCATCAAACAAGTCTTCACTTCAAAAGGAATAGAACTGTTGTTATCTATATTAGAAGATGAAAAAAATGAATCTCCAACTTGAGAGATGTAAATGTGAGAGAGAGAGAGCAAGTGTATTCGCATGTGCGTGAATGTGAACCTTAAAAAATCCACTTCCTCTCTGCATCCATTCTAGTGCATTCTCTTTAAGATGTGCCCCGATATTGCGTTGCGACTTTGTCTCGTTACGATCTGCGAAGCTTCCATACTGGAAGCCATGAGACTGTTATCGAAGCATTAAGAGAATAAAAATAAAAAAACACTTAAGAGACACGTAAGGCAATCGCTAATCGAAAACTATGAACAAATATGCTTGATTTACCAGAGTATTTAACATGACTACCTTTGTAGCATCTGTCACACTGAGATACAAAGACGGAATTTAAGCTTTGCCGACGCAGCGCTAAGATAATTTCCCTATAACATGAAAATGGCAGCTTCATTCAGCTCCCGTATACTTTTTACTCACATTCACAGAAAAGAAAACTGGCAATTCAAAGCATCTCGCGTAACATTTTGGTCAACGCTCTCGTCATCGATTATCTTGCACACTCGCACAGACACAAACAGACAGACAGACATTGAATGGACCAGTATAATAGTCCTTTTTTTAATTTATATATATAATGTCATTGAAAACTCCACGTTTTTTTTTTATTAATGAGCATCATGAGCAGAAGATTCATTCCGCCTCTAGACATGCATTTGCACTTAGATGATTTTATGAATGGTGAAAAGAGGTGGGTGGGGGGAGGGGCTAAGGATGCATGGGGAAAGGGGGGCTAAACCCCAGAGAGAGAGAGAGAGAGAGAGAGAGAGAGAGAGAGAGAGAGAGAGAGAGAGAAAGAGAGAGAATTTTGGAGCAGAATTAATAACAAAACACTGACATGGAAGATGACCTGATTTTGGGTCGCGGCGATGCTGTTCCCTGCGCGTGATCGGAAAAGAGGGGTAGGGGAGGATGGCAGGTTAGGGGAAAGAAGGCTTCCTGTCGAGGGAATCGGGAGAGGGGGGGGAGGAAGGTGTAGAGAACAGAAGCAATATGGACTCCTTACCGTGTGGCTGGGATAAAGCCCTTTTTAAACAAATCCCTTATCATAACTCGTACACACATTTATCACAGTAATGGTCTCAAGAGTCGGTGAGGTTCTTTGTTTTCCAAAATCTTTGGTCGCAGGCGCGCTGGTCCCTTTTCCTCGTTGCTCTGCACCACTCACATACACACACACAACTTCCCGGCCACAAGCTGGCTACTGCTGCTGCCGCTGGCTCTCTGACACTTCTCTCTCTGTTTAGCGATCAGCTGATTGTCAAAAACGTCTGCCAGTGTCAACAACGTTCAGCGGCGTAATGTTTACATGCCGTAAGAACAAAGGCGTCAATCGAACATTGCAATTGCTTCGGGGATGAGATGAGGACAGGTGACAGTATGGTACTAAAGGACAAGACTCACCATTGTTGGTTGGCAAAGACGGACCCGCGCGCGTTCACCACACTGTTCCAAGCTCGACTGGCGGACCGTCAGCAGCGCTCAGCTGTGATCGACCACACAGCAGTGGCGGACGCTAAGGCTCCATTTCCCATAGCGGAAAGACGCTTTCTTCACCCTTACGAGACTTCGTAACTCCACAGAAAGCCGTAAGGGTGATGTTTCCTTGCCAGTGGTGTCCCAGTCTCATCCTTAGCCGCACAAGCTAGGTTCTCGCAAGCTCCGTAAAGCTCAAGGTCCGGCATTTCATGGAGTATTTCCGCCCTAACGGGCCACCAATGGCCTGACGCATGCGTGTGGATAACACGTTCTCATCCGGGCGTTCTCGTATGAGCTGGCGACAACCCATTCCCACCCCAATTATCTAAACGTTCTAAGGCGAGTTTTCTCTGCCAGCGAGGCAAACACAGAGTCATTCTCTCTCTCAACTCTGGCCCCGTGAGTACACTTGCACCGAGCGAAGAAGGAACCTTGCACTTAACTCGGCCAGACTGACAAGTTGCAAAAATCAACAAATGCTTGTATGCACTACCTTTGACACCACCAGCTCTTTCTCTGCAAAAGCAGTGAATCTTGAGAGAATTAGGCTTAAAGAACTAGAACATGGCAAGGAGATTAAGTAAGAGCATAAGTTATGCATCGATGCAACATATCGCCTCCCAACCAATGTTTCCCATAGCCTCGGCTATTGCTCCCAGTCGGGAGATGTTTACAAACTGTCAACAAACAGTGGACAAAGGTTGTGTAATCGCTGATATGCCCGTTTCAAAAGGGGATCGAGATGAGAGGCTGTGGGTGAGAGGTTGCAAAGACAGCAGAATCAACACGACGCCGCAAGACCTTCCCCTCCCAAGCCTCTCTTCTTCTTCTTCTTCTTCTTTAAGGGCGGATGCCGAGAAGAATAACGGTGCATGGGAGGACTGAGACTTTGATGTTGGCAAACACCAGCAGCTTCTATTCATGTTCATGCTTTTGTAGTATAGTTGATGCTGCCATCTGGTGTGGGCGGATGGATCATATGCAGAAGGAAGGAAGTTTTGTTTTCAATTTAAAATACATAATCAATTCACCAGCATATGAGAGAGAGAGAGAGAGAGAGAGAGAGAGAGAGAGAGAGAGAGAGAGAGAGAGAGAGAGAGAGAGAGAGAGAGAGAGAGAGAGAGTATTAAAAAATATTATTTTAGAGATGGAATAAGGAACGAAGATGAGGGACAGTAATAATATTATTTTCGAGATGAGGAGGGGAAAAATATATTATAGAAAAATATTAATTTAGAGATGGAATAAGTAACGAAGATGAGGGAGAGTAATATCATTTTCGAGATGAGGTGAGAGAGAGAGAGAGAGAGAGAGAGAGAGAGAGAGAGAGAGAGAGAGAGAGAGAGAGAGAGAGAGGGAGGCATAAGAAATTTCTGGAGACGGAAGAAAAATAACAGTTGTTCTCTTCCGCACCCTCTGAACCTTCGTTCCAAAACCCAAAAATAGGAAATAACGATTAAAGTTGTGTTGTTCAAACCTCACATCCTGCTTCACGGAAGAAATGTTTTGGTTCACGCTCTTTGTGTTTCTCTCTTAATAACGCTAACTAATACGGAATGAGAAATTCAGAAGACTGAACACTTGCGAATATGATTAAAGGTTATACACGTAATTAAAAAAAAATTACCTGGCGAATTAAGTTCAGCGAGTATATAAAAATAAAATCTGACACGTGACATGAGAGGATTCTTTCATTCTTAGAGTATCTTCAATTTTTAGTAGTATTCTATCACATTTATCTTCTCTTAGTTTTGTTTACACCAACCACCCGTTGAGATACTACCGCTAGAGAGTTATGGGGTCCTTTGACTGGCCAAACCGTAACCAGAGAGAGGAATCCAATGTATTACTACATTGGATCCTTCTCTCTGGTTACGGTTCATTTTTCATTTGCCTACACACACACACCGAAAAGTCTGGCATGTTCTTACATATTCTCCTCCGTCCTCACACACCTGACAACACTGAATTTACCAAACAATTCTTCTTCACCTAAGGGGTTACTGCACTATAATTGTTCAGTGGCCACTTTCCTCTTGGTAAGGGTAGAAGGGACTATTTAGCTGTGGTAAACAACTCTAGGAGAAGGGCACTCCAAAATCAAACCATTGTTCTCTAGTCTTGGGTAGTGCCATAGCCTCTGTATTATGGTCTTCCACTGTCTTGGGTTAGAGTTCTCTTGCTTGAAGGTACACCCGGGCACACTATTCTATCCTATTTCTCTTCGTCTTGTTTTGTTCAAGTTTTCATAGTTTATATACATATATTTTTTAATGTTACTGTTCTTAAAGTATTTTATTTTTTTTATCCTTTCCGCAGTAGGCTATTTTCCCTGTTGGAGCCCCTGGGCTTATAACATTCTGCTTTTCCAACTAGGGATGTAGCTTAGCAAATAATAATAATAATAATAATAATAATAATAATAATAATAATAATATCTTAAATCTGGGTTACATTGAAATAAAATTGTCAATAATCTGCTCATCCCACCATTATTATTTATTTCATTGTGAAATATTTATCTTTTTATAATATCAATGCTATCAAATGATACCTGAAACCCACAAAGACTCGTGAACAGTA
The DNA here is from genome assembly GCF_036898095.1 of Palaemon carinicauda. Classification (NCBI taxonomy): domain Eukaryota; kingdom Metazoa; phylum Arthropoda; class Malacostraca; order Decapoda; family Palaemonidae; genus Palaemon; species Palaemon carinicauda. Next base: position 16,460,042 of record NC_090769.1, read on the forward strand.
ATCAAGAACAAAATGTTGAATAATTCACATCTTATTCAACGAAATGGTACGAATTAACACGGGCAGAAACATAAAAGGATTCAAATGTATCAGGGTAGTACCCGGATACAACAAAACTGCATATTCATTTCACTCCTTCCTCTTCTCATCATACATGCATATGTCAATACTCTCTATTCCCTGAAACAACGAACACTGATCACCTCGTTCCCTTCTCAACATTTAACATCCCTATATGATGACAAATATAACTTTCCAGTATGATCTTTCATCAAATAAAAAAAAATGAAAAAAAAATAAAGAGAGAGAGAGAGAGAGAGAGAGAGAGAGAGAGAGAGAGAGAGAGAGAGAGAGAGAGAGAGAGAGATATTAGTTCACCAAACGTTTAACTGGGCTCCACAAGACACTAGAAGAATTGGAAGACCCAGGCCTACATGGCTTAGGACTATTAAGCGCGATATATGGATTATTGAATTAAAAGCTCAAGACAGAGACGACTGGAGAAATCTAATCGAGGCCCTTTGCGTCAATAGGCGTAGGAGATGATGATTTTTCATCCGATCAGTAAGAAAGAGCATGTACAGAAATATCCTAATTCCGTTAAAAACATACTTGTGTTTAACAGTTACTTACATTACACCGATAAGACTGCTGTCATGGAACAACACTGGAACCCTCGCCCCACCCTTGACAACCACCCTGTTTTGTACCGCCTGCCGGGTTTGACTTATCCGTCCGAACACGTCAGCTTGATCACCTTGAGGCACCTTTCCTGTGTCTTTTTTTATAAACAATCTTTCCCATGACTTTTGAATATCACGAACTGGTTAGTTGTCCTGATTCTCAAAAGATGGTGTTTGCTGTCTACTTTTGATTAAGTAAAGAATAATATAGCTAAGCGTTAACAACCTCTAAATACATGCTAAAATCTATTCAGGAATCAAGCCGGACTTCAAGCTTACACACAGACAAAATCATACGGTACAAAGAACCTGAAAGAAAAATAAGCAAAGTCCAGCCTTCGAAAGAAACTACATTTACGTCACTATGTCGTGATGCAAGTTCTTGCTTGGCGCTATCCGACACGCGCCTTAATTTTTCCTTGTAATTTACAATGATAAAATCTTAGACGATCGTTGCACAAAGTATATATTGACAGATTGATTTCGAGTTGTCTAGAAACGTCCCTTTGCCTAACTCGTACTCTGAAAATTGTGATTTTGAACATAATATCTGCATTTATGTGAAACTTTACTTTCGTTATTTTGGAAACTAGTCCAACTAACTTCATGGATTTTCACATATATGTAAACTTTTTATTCGCTGTTAGTCAGATATCTAAATAACATTACATGTAAAAGTTTAAGGTGCTAAATAACCTTTTATAGATAGATATATATATATATATATATATATATATATATATATATATATATATAATTAAATATATATATACATATATATATATATACATATATATACATAGATATATGCATATATATATATTATATATATACATATATATACATAGATATATACATATATACATACATACATATATATATATATATATATATATATATATAATATACTGCAGGAAGATCTGGTGCCAAATTTAAACATACTTTTTTTTATTGAATATTTTATTCATATATACCAATCTAATATTCAGGTGTACATTTTCGCATTCATTTTAAACCACTTCAACCTGTTCTTAGCATTCCCACTACCTATTTACCATCTATTTTAGGGAATATCAATACTTTAATTTTCATGACCATTTCTTCACTTTTATCGAAAATATACATCTCTCTCTTCATGGCTAACATTACTATTATTATTATTATTATTATTATTATTATTATTATTATTATTATTATTATTATTATTATTAGGTAAACTACTAACCTACATATATATATATATATATATATATATATATATATATATATATACTGTATATATATATATGTATATATATATATATATAATATATATATATATATATATATATATATATAAAACTAACCAAGCCACAACCCAAGTTGGCAAAGCAGGATGATAGAAGAGCAAGGACTTCAACAGGGAAAAATAGCCCAGTGAGGAAATGAAATAAGGAAATAACTAAACTCTATGAAGTAACGAATAATGAATACAATATATCTTAAGATCAATAACAACGTTAGAACAGATCTGTCATATATAATCAATGAAGAGAGACTTATGTCAGCCTGTTCAACTTAAAAACATTCGCTGCAAGTTTGAACTTCTGACGTTCTAATGATTCAACTGCCTGATTAAGAAGATAATTCCACAACTTGGTCACAGCTGGAATGAAACTTCTGGAGCTCTATGTTGGAGAAGGAATGACTGTTAAGAGTTAAATGAAAGCCTAGTATTATATACAGGATGATATAGTCTAGGAAGATCGGAATGCAAACGGCGTTCAAAATTATGAAAAATCTTATGCAACATGCATAATGAACTAACTGAACGACGACGCCAGAGATTAAAATTTAGACAAGTGATATATTTTCAATGTGGCCGTTTTGATGCGCTCGTGAGTGGTTACCTCTACACAAATATTTTCCAAATATTTTAATAGACCATTCAAGCCGATTCATTTAAGTTTTGGTTTGGTTTAACATATAAGTAGATTAAGTCACCTGCATACTATTTCCTCAACTTTTAAACCTTTGTCATAAATGTTTCGAAATTTAATATACGTTTATTAGCCCCCTATTAAAAGAAAAAATCTCCGCTCCCTTTATCAGAATTTATTTCAAAATCGAATGACCCTTTCTTGATGTAAACAAATTTCACATATACTTGCGCTTTTCATGTATGGAAATTTTATGACTTTTCAATTTCTTGTAGCCAATAATTTTCCTTCATGATTTCCTTTAAAGATTATGAGATGATACAAACTTACAATTAACTCAAGAACTCAAGTGGAAAGGGGGTATCAAAATACCGACCGTACCACGAACGTTCGCTCTACAATACAGTGGTTTATGGATTGTGACATGTATGAAAGCACTCAACAGTGCATTAAGTGTCAAGCATAAAAACAGTTTTTTGGAACCCAATATAAATCTATTTTAGTTTATATCACTTGCAATTTTCCCCATGAGGCTACCTTAAGAAAAGTTATAATCGGATAAAAGTTATATGTGTTATAAACAAAAAAAAAAAAATATGTATATAAGAAAAAATAATAAAATTAATAAACCGTCGTTATGTTGCACGTTTATATGAGATCAAAACAACGTCTCTTTTCGTTTGAAGTTAATTCTATATCGAATTCATGGAACCAAACTGGAGCGATATAAATAGTCGAACTGATATATCAGCCGGGAAGCTATTTCTAGTTCTAGCAATTGGGGCAATTAATCATGTAGTCCCCGTATAATGACCGACATATGCAAAATTATTTATCGTTCCCTAATAATTGGGTTGAGTTCTCTCTCCAAACCTGCTTAATGAAATAGCAGAGGAAGGATAAAGGACCCTAGGTAATACTTTTCTTTTTAAAAGAGAAGCGTTTAAGAATTGTGCAGCAAGAATTAAATATGGCCATCGAGATGAAAATTATTTCAAAGTTCATCCACAGTCGCCCTCTTTTACATCATTCGCAAATACGTACACCTACGTAACTTAGTTATGACATTAGCTATCAGCCAATACTACTCTCTTCTTCGATATATTCCCACCTTTCGTCACAACAATTTGCCAACTCTTTATATGCGTGTGAATGCAAGAAAGTATTTTCATGACCTGTAATGATACTAATGCTTATCAGTGATGCGTTCTGCACTCTTCGTTGTTGCTGGAGAGATCCTTCACCACTAATTAAGGGTTAAATAATAATAATAATAATAATAATAATAATAATAATAATAATAATAATAATAATAATAATAATAATATCTGAGAAGTTAATCACAATTCGTTAAAGTAGATTAACGGTAATCATCAATGCTATACAATGCGTGGCTACACATATACTCAGCTTTAATTCTTTCTGATTTAGTGTTGATAAATATCACAAAATACGTAATTACTTTAATAAACTTCTCCTTTTAACATACATTTATTCTTTAGCTGACCGGGCAATTAGTTGGACTGACTATAATACAGGCTGTCAACGATATTCGATTTCAATTTGAAATGTTATATTTCTGCGAGGCCATAAAAGCGGAAGCGCTATGATGCCAATTCTGAAAATAACGTTCTGCATTTCAAATTTCCTTCGAGCACTCTCTCTCTCTCTCTCTCTCTCTCTCTCTCTCTCTCTCTCTCAGGATAAATTTACAACAGCCATTTCCTTTCATCTAAATTGCGCATCATTTCAGCAGCTCTCACTTCAGTCAGCTACGGAAAAGGTGGACAAAAGAGAATGCCATTCGAGAGGAAAAAATGCGAATTTCACATTAAAGAGCAATGTGAAAGTGACTCGACTTTTAATGTTAAGCAAGGAGAGGCGACAGAAATGAGGTTGCGATGAATGTTCAACTTTGAAGTCATGGCCCGTGAAACTAGAGCATGTAATTTGATCACTCTAACGAGGAAGGAAATATCCTGTGTATAAAACAAATATAACTCTTTATACGTGTGTGAATGCATGAAAGCATTTTTCATGATGTGTAATGATACTAATGCATATGAGTCATACGTTTCACACACTACAGTTGTCGCTGGGTAGCTCCTTCACCACTAGAGGCTTATAAAATTAATAATAATAATAATAATAATAATAAATAATAATAATAATAATAATACCTCAGAAGCTAATTACAATTCGTTAAAGTAGATAGATGCCAATTATAGTTCATGTCAGAAAACAGAGGTTCTAATCGTATAAAAGGGTATTCCGATGATAGCGCTGTAAATGATGGTCGGATGTAAAGTATCAAGTGACTGTTAAATGTAACCGAATGAAAATGGGAGTTGTTCAGATGAATAGTTTGCACAATATACAGTATATGAAGTACAGAAGGTTGACAAAATACGATGAATTTAATAACTTAATATATTCGAGAAAAAGAGGAATGAATGATTAGTGTTTAAATTAACAACAGGTGGATAACTCTTGAGAAATAGCATGGTAGCGAAGAAATGTATGTAAGGGGAACAATTCGACAGAAATGAAAAATGGATAGTAAAAGTTTTACAATATATGGTTTACTTTGATGCTTTTGTGGAGGCATAGAATGTGAATGGGAGTTTGATTGTATAAATACAAACGAGATATATATGCTCTAAACATATCTATACCCACCTACACACAAAGATAAACACAATATATATATATATATATATATATATATATATATATATATATATATATATGTATATATGTATATATATATATATATATATATATAGTGAAGGTAGCGACAGCCACTAATATACATTTTGAAATATGGAATATGGAAAGTAGCTGTTTCTAAAATGAAATTTTCCAGGGTAACAAATAGAAAGATTATATACTACAATAAGAAAGTCTAAAACTTATTCAAAGTAATATAAAACAATAAAAATTAGCCATAATGAAGAACCGAATGTCATCAACGGAATCAAAGCAAAACGAAGATAGTTATGACAACTACAGATCAATGGCAGATGCTTGAGTGTTTAAAGTCGGAACAAACCATTTAATCATCATAGACCCACGCATGGGCAGATCATTGTAATTTGATACTTGAAGCAGAATGATAAAATCTTTGCTGTTAGACAGTTTAGCAAGATTAAGAGTGTTATCGGCTGGATATTCTGCAACATGTTAGAAAGTTCACACCTCTATGAGAATTAATTCTGACCTTCAACAACCTCTTGCCAGATCCCACAGAGGTTCCAGATTTATACTTAGGGCAAATATATCTATAGACTACACCAGAGGACATAAAAAGACTTAATCGATCTTCGGAATGAAAGAGGAAGCCAATTGTGATAGGATTCTTAGGGATTAATTTTACATCTAACTGCGAAAATCGTGTTGGATGATTTTCGCAAAATTTGTGTCTAAAGTAGAAAAAGAAAACTTACATAGAATTCTTGTTTAGGATCTGTTCGTATCTTTATAGTCGGATCATTCCTGTCATGATAATCTATTAGGAAGTTTGAAAAATATATTGGTGGGAAAACTGTTTCTCTTAAAATATTTACATGAATAAAACATTTCTAATGAAAAGGCTCTCAACTAGAAGTCAGAAGGATCACTCTGCGAAGGAGAGTAATGCTGAAGGATATAATAGAAAATACTCATTTCCGTTACAAAACAGGACAGATGAATCAATCTTTAGTATTGCAAGTGTTCAAGCAGAAGTCTAGAGTTGATCATGTATTATGAAAACTTCATTTCAATCTTGAAACAAGAGCATCATTCCCTATGGTGAGTGTCAAATTCCACACTATATTTAGACCTCACTGACACTACATTTTCCCTAGCTCGATACTTAATCAAGAACCATAAAAACTTCTTATATAATCCAGGGAATACGACCAGCGCTAAAAAAAACCTTGACGCTCTTTCACATGCAAAGAACTCTACCTAAATTCTTCGTTCAGAAACTCTGAAAGCTTATTATGTCATGGTGCATGAAAATTTCTATTTTGCAGTGCAAAAAAACTGAAAACTTTAGAAATATTTGAATGATGGCAAGATTTACCCGATAATGCCACATATGCATTCGTCCTCGAATATGAACTTTAATAAATAACACAGGAGACACAACGCCGTTTATTGATCAAGATCGACGTTAGGGTTGCATGATGCAGTCAAGCTCTCCTTTTACATTATGTATATCTGTCACTCTCAAGGTGCATTGCAAGTATATATATATATATATATATATATACATATATATATGCACCCAAACACACAAATATATATAGGTATATATATTGTATATTTATATATATACATATATATATATATATTTATATATATATGCATACATACATACATACATACATATATACAGTATATATATATATATATATATATGTGTGTGTGTGTGTGTGTGTGTGTGATTTAAAAACAAATTAGGTCTGCTTCTTCTTCAATTCCACAAAAAATTGGCTTATTGAGAAAGTCTTTTAAGATTTTCGATGATCAATCTATTATGAAGAAATGCTCTAATTCTTTCATTCTACCTTGTTTCAAGTATTGTACTCCTGTCTGGTCTTCAGCTGCTGATTCTTATCTTAATTTGTTGGACAGAAACTTACGGTCTATTATAATTCTTATTCCTGATTTAAATATTAATCTCTGGCACCGTCGTTCAATTAGCTCGTTATGTATGTTGCATAAGATTTTTCATAATTCTGATCATCCTTTACATTCAGATCTTCCCGGACAGTTCCATCATGTTCGTAATACTAGGCATGCAGTCAATTTTAATAGTCAGGTCTTCTCCACCATGACGCACAATACTACACAGTATTCTAGGAGTTTTATTCCAGTTGTGACCAAATTGCGGAATGATCTTCCTAATCGAGTTGTTGAATCGGTAGAGCTTCAAAAGTTCTAACTAGCAGCGAATGTTTTTATGTTGAACAAGCTGACATAAGTCTTTTTATAGTTTATATATGAAATATCTGTTTTGAAGTTGTTACTGTTTTTAAAATATTCTATTAATTGTTATTTCTCATATCGTTTATTTATTTCCTTATTTCCTTTCCTCACTGGGCTATTTTTTCCTGTTGGAGCCCTTGGGCTTATAGCATCGTGCTTTTCCAACGAGGGTTGTAGCTTAGCGAATAATACAGTATATATATATATATATATATATACTGTATATATATATATATATATATATACTCAACAATATAAGACCAATGGTTTTCGCCGAGGAATTACGCAGTGAAGTTCTAATTCAAACAAAGTTTAGATCTAATAGAATCCGATAAAACACCGGGCTGCTAAACCCTATGAGTTGTAATTAGATACCACTAATAGCTGAGGAGAGGGACTAGCAAACTCAATCTTTAATTACTAAGAAACCACAAGGATGACTTCTTCTGGTACTACCGGTTACAAGCGGAAAAAAAGAATATGGAATTATAAATATATTGTATATACAGTGTAAATATATACAGTATGTACACACACATATGCATATATATATATATATATACTGTATATACATATGTATGTATGTATATATATTATATATTATATATATACGCATATATATGCATATGTAAATATACATATATATATACATATATGTATATATGTAAATATATATATATATATATATATATATATATATACATAATCAAATATATTATTATCATGATCATCTCTATACCAGACTATACCCGCAAATTTTCTTAGCTCGTCAATCCATCATTTTTCTGCTTGTCAAGCCATTGTCTGTCATTCTCATTATATGTGCTCCCCAGGTCCTTTTCTTAGTTTACGTGTTGTTATAATATCCTCTATTTTAGTTTGCTCTCGTATCCATGTTGCTCTTTTCCTGTCTCTTGGTGTTATTCCCATCAGTATTCTTCCCATAGCTCTTTAAGTTGGAACTAACTTAATAAATTATTAATGGTTTAGTAAGGCTTCAAGTTTCTGATGTATAGGTTAATACTGGTAAGACCATCTGATCAAATATTTTTTTTTTCTTAGAGAAATGGGCATTTTACATTTCATAGTCTTATTTTGTTTTCCAAAAGCTCTTCATCCCATGTATATCCTTCTTTTAATTTCGGTCGTCTCGTATATTCACCAACAACCTCTGGAGGTTTGTCCATAATCTTTATTTGGTGTCTCTCTACATTTTATATGAACATTATCTTAGCTTTACTTGTATTCATTTTCAGTCCTACATATCTGCATTCTCTATTCAAATCTTCCATGATCTTTTGTAATTCCTCCCGTGAGTCATTAAATAGAACTATGCAATATGTTATCAGAAAATCTTAAGTTGTTAAAGTATTCCCCATTAAAGTTGATTCCTACAGTTCCCCAATCTAAATTCATAAAATCTTCTTCTAGCCATGATGTTAATAATTCCAGGGTCTCCCTGTCTAATTCCTTTCTCAATAGGAATTTTCTCACTATTTATGAAGTTGTAGGATGGCTGTACTTCCTGTATAGATATCTTCAAGTCTTCTAATAAAGGATTCATTTATTCCTTGTCCTTGAAAGACTTTCATTACTGTTGAAGTTTTGAAAAAATTAAAAGCTTTCTCATAGTTTATAAATGCCAAAGTGGTTTGTCATACTCTGTTGACTTTTCTATTAGCTGGTTAATTACATAGATGTGATCAGTTATTGAATACCTGCTTCTAAAGCCTGCCTGCTCCCTTGGTTGATTAAAGACAAGCTGTCTTTCTATCCGGTCTAATATAATCTTTGCAAATATTCTATATATTACTGAGAGTAAACATTGTGGGTGGTAATTTTTCAGATCTTTTGTGTCTCCTTTTTGTGAATTAGTATATGATTTTTTTTTTCAAGCTGTAGGTACAGAGTATTCTTGAAGGCATTTTATGTAAAGTTTAGCGAGTTTTACTACTATGAAATCTCCTCCATCTATTATTATGTCAAGTTAGACCATCTTCTTATGCTGCTTTGCCTCTTTTGATGTCTTTTAATTATTTATCTACTTCTCCTATTGTTACTTTTGGTACTGGCTCAGGTGTTTCATTATGTCTATTGGCAAAATTATTTCTTATATCACTATTGAATATAAATCCTCGGCAATTCTTATCACTTCATCTCTTTTGATGATATTTCCATTTTCATCCTACAAAGCAAATATCTGTTGGCACCCTGTTCCAAGTCTTTTGGTCATCAAATTGCTGAGTATTACTTTCTTTAGGGTTTCCTCAATGTTTGTCGGATTGTGTTAACGAATATCTTGGATTGTAAGTTTATTTATTGTTTTAGAGAGTTCTACTAATTCTACTTCATCTCTTGAATTTTACCCTCATTTCCAATCTTTTTTTTTCTTTATTAGGCTATTGGTGTTTCTGATAGTTTTCCTTAATCTTACTAATAAACTTTTCCACCTATCTCTTGGGCAGATTTCAATGCACATCTTGTTAAATTACTGTTCATTTCTTCTTTACTTGCTTCCATTGCATCATGTGGCTGGGAGTAGGCCTACATATTTTGTATTGCAAATCTAAACTCATCAAATTTTTCTTATATTACAGGAGTGGTTATTTTCTTTCTTAAAATTAGTTTGTTCTCTCTCTCTTTCCCTAGATCTAGACAAATTTTACTTCTCACTACTCTATGGCTGCTTGTATTAACTTGTTTACCACTGCTACATCTTTAATTAAATTAACTTTTTTACCGATAATAAAATCTTTTTCGTTTTTCATTTATCCATATGGGCTTCTTCATGTCCATTTTCTATGTTCCTTTTTATATAAAAAAGAAAAAGTGTTCCTAATTTTAAAATTATTTCTTTCAGCAAATTCTACAAGCATGTCTCCTATGTTATTTTTCGTGTCTATTCCCAATTTATCTACTGCTGATTCTTCTCTCTTCTTTTAACCTACTTTAGCATTGAAATCACAAAACACAAATGCAAATTAAGTCCCTTTTTTTCAAGGATATCTCCATCTTCATAAAAAGTTTCTATTCTTCCTCTGTATGGGATATTGTTGGTGTATACCTTTGAAATTCTTCTACGTTATTTGCAAGATTTTCATTAATAGGAAAACCTACTGTGTTTTCTTTGTTACTTTCATGTCCTCTGAAGCAGAAGATATGGAACTCTTTTAACACTATATAACATTTAGCACTTCTTTTAATTTCACTCAACGGTATATTACCCCAATTTATTTCTTTTATCTCATCTAATACCACAGCAAAATATTTTTCCCTAGACATGGTTCTGATGTTGGATGTTGCAAGGTTTAGTTTACAAAAGTGGTCTGTTTTATTCCAGAGATATAGCACCCACTGCAGTGTAACCTGTCTGGCAACCACCTTGAGCAATTGCTGGGGACTGGGGGCCGAGACGGGGTTGTTTTATTCATGTCTATAATTGGCCAGTTTTCATCACCACGCTGGTCACTGCATGGGACTGTGGTCTGATCGCTCACTGCAAACCAACCTAGTATGGGTGGCCCTGAGTAGTAGAGCTTTGCTGATCATGACGATACACAAATCCTTTCACCACGTTAAGGTATCCCCCCCCCCACACACACATGTAGGCTATATATATTATTACTTGCTAATCTACAACCCTAGTTGGAAAAGTAGGATGCTAAAAGCCCTAGGGCTCCAAAAGGGAAAATAACCCAGTGAGGAAAGGAAATAAGGAAATAAATAAAATATATAAGCTATAAGAAGTAATGAATAATACACACACACACACACACAGTACTCTTCGCACTTCCCAAAAGATATTAGTTCACCAAAAGTTCAGCTGGGCTCCATAAGGGACTAGAAGAGTTTGAAGATCCAGGCCTACATGGCTGAGGACTATGAAGCACGAAGTAGGAGATGATGAATGAGACGACTGGCGAAATCTAACCGAGGCGATTTATGTCAACAGGCATAGGAGGAGAAGATGAGATATATATATATATATATATATATATATATATATATATATATATATATATATATATATATAATGTGTGTGTGTGTGTGTGTGTGCGTTTCAATATGTTATCTTACAAAATTAATCAATGTTGCAAGCAACACTAGCTATCTTTCATTTCAGGTAAAGTTATTAGACACGAACAAAGGAAAAAGTTGAGAAATATAAATGATGATGGGTAATATATGCTTAAAATTCATCTAATTAAAATACAATAAAAAAAAAATTCAAAGTAAAAAAAGTGAAACAATATACTAAGCAAATTAATTCATTCAAGAAGATATATATATATAGGCATAAATTGCATCATTGTCTTCGAAACCCAAACGAAGACAGAAACATTTATCAAACTACAAAAGTATTTCCCATGGTAAAATATTTAAGTAAAATCAGAAAATGACAGAGAATCAACGGTCACAGTGTTAGAATATAACATTATGAAAGTCCTACTGATAGCTAAATATATCTTGCAAATACCAGTATGACAATTAAACATATTCTTCTTTTACTGCATCGGCCGAAACTCAAAATTTAAGACTGAAATGAATCTAGGTCACCGTTACTCTTTTCGTGTTCCGTTGGGAGGGGCCACTGCCACTCCAGGAGTCACGATACAACAGAGTTTATTTTTTCCATCGGATAATATTCTTTCGATGGCTAACCTTCTGCAAGTTTTTAGCCTGATTATGCAAAAACTGTGCGCGTAAGAGTAAATGCAGGCGTATATACAGTATGTACACACATGCACATACACACACACACACACACACACACACACATATATATATATATATATATATATATATATATATATATATATATATATATATATATATATATTCTAGTCACCGAAACTAATATAAAAAGTAAATTTCAAACACCTCAGTTCTGTAGCATACAATTCCTCTCCGTTATTCATTAAATCCAGTAGCAAAATCTTTCTCACATAGATATGAAACATACTATTGATTTTTCATTCCTCAATACGTATATCCTTTTACAAATTTGAGAGAGAGAGAGAGAGAGAGAGAGAGAGAGAGAGAGAGAGAGAGAGAGAGAGATTTACTATACATAATAAGCACATTAGGTTCCACACAAATTTACATACATACATACAGTCTCACACACACATATACACACACACACCCACACACACACACACACACACACACACACACACATATATATATATATATATATATATATATATATATATATATGATCTTTACCTAAATAAGCAGATAAGAGGGTGTCTCGCTACTTGACATTTGATGGTTCCAAGAACATGAACTTAACATCTAAACAATGGAATAATTGAAGAGGATATAATGTAGAGCACAAAGTCCTGGATGACCTCATTAAATTCTGAGTTGAAAGATTTAAAATACTGTATTAAAAGAGACAAAATGCATATCATAATAGAATATTGTATTTCAGTAGAAAGTTTATAAGATGGATTTTACCGACTAGAAATTATCAAAATGTATGTCATATATCTCATTCACCCCATTTCCTGGAGATGTCCAAAGTTCAGGGGGAAGTGGAAGTCGGGAAGCAGTATTAATATCAGATGAGATTAGTAAGAACTGTTTAATTAACTTCCCGAAGAGATGACAAGACGAAGCCAAGACCTTGCACGTGAGGTAAGGGATCACAGTTGAAGACCTCAGCAACGAACCTTCGAATGTGATGAAATAAGGCGAGAA
>NC_090769.1:16478326-16495826 GCF_036898095.1 Palaemon carinicauda
AAATTATCATACAAGACGTAGAGTGTAAGAATAAGCTTTGCCCGTATGCGTATCAACGGAAGCTGTACAGGAGGTTCCGAGAATTTCATAGTATGAACACATTATCCCTGTAATTTGCCTAATAAAAATCGCCTCCCCCCCCCAAATGCGAGTCCTATCTTCCCAAATATTATGCCAGTATTGCTGATGCAATATATGTCCCTAACTCGCCTTCTACCAACTTCCCGATCTATATAAAGGGTTAAAGGTGTCTGGTTTCAGTTCCAATTCAATCAGAATAGATGCTCACCAGAACGTCAGCCGGGGAAACCAAACCCCCCACTGTGGTGCCCAACCACAGCAGTGGCCCCCCCAGTAAACAGCTTAAACTCACGGTCCCGGACGGGGATCGATCTGCTGCCATGCGAATGCTAGGCAAACACGTTACCACTGTACTAGCTAAAACTTATATATACTTCTCGGAAAAGTAAATACGTCTTGCAATGTTCTCACAAGGTGTCTTTAAAACACAAATGTTTCCAATAGCAATAATTATAAACAGTAAGGTCACAAAGTCAAAAACCAGCTAGCTTCAATAGCATACGTGCCTTTCATGAAATATTCATAAATTTTCAAAAGTTATAGCTAAGGTCAACGATCGTACAAAATCTGTCGAATCATAAATCGCAAATTCACATTTTGGCCACGTCCTTACATATATTTAACAATGTTTAGAGAAGTTGCGAAAATGTAAGTGTGCATAGTGAGACAGTACAGAAATCTGCCCTTGGGTTTATAGCATCCTGCTTTTTCCTATTATTATTAGTATTATTATTGTTATTATTAGCTATTTAAGCTACAACCCTAGTTGGAAAAGCAGAATACTATAAGCATTACGTCTACACAGGGAAAATATCCCAGTGAGGAAAGGAAATAGTAAAACTGATAGACCATTGCGCCTGACTGTACCCTCAAGCAAGAGAACTCTATTAATGAAAGACCACGGTATAAAGGAAATAGCGCTGCCCAAATCTTGAGAATTGGGTGTAACTGAAGAGGAGTACCACAATGCTTACAAAATAAGTAAAATTCTTTTTGAGATTCCAAAACTGATTACAGTGTGTGTTTGTAAATCACCATTCAAGTATAGTGGCATGAAACCTAAGTTATAAAACTTCTATACCATCAAGTTGATCCCACAAAGGAACCAAGCGAATACATTACGCTCCAGTTACAATCAAGTCATTCAGTGTTATGAACCAACCTTGCTCAAGACATAACAACGTCTCAGGTTTATTCACACAATTACAGAAACTGTTGCTGTGCACTGATGCAAAGAGTTGACTTATCTGAAGATTTAATGTAATATAGTATTCAATTACTTATTTTAGATATAAGTACGTCCTACCAATACTAATAATGTTGCTCCCAAAAGAATATACGTTTTTTTTTTTTTTTTTGTTAAATGGATGTAATTCAATATAAATGTCCATCCATTACAAAAAAGACAGGACCAACAAGATTTTCATGAGCATCCCAACAACAAAGACATCATATTAGTAACTTGATTTTATATACAACTGTCTGTCCTTAAAAAACTTTTTTCCATAATTATAATAAAAAAGGTACTCCAGAGGACGCAACAACATTCTTGTATCAAATGTATCCTAAACATTGATTATTCAAATATTATTTGCCTTCTTTCAGTTCCCCCTGGACAATCTATTATTATCAACAATGGAGGGGATTTACCAGTCTAATTCAGGAGAGAAAAATATAATAAATATCAGATATAATAACTATAAGAGATAAAAAATAAATCATTTAAATTCTAAGTAACAAAAGATAAATTATATGTCAATTCTAAGCGGTAAAAATAAATTAGAGGTAAAAAGTCTGTGATAGATAGAAATCTTATGTTTATCTAACAAACCTAAACTTCTTAAAACAAGATATATTAAAAACAAAGAAACATTCAGAATCCAATACAGTGTCAGACCTGGTTTTCTGATCGGATCGTAATTTTCAGTTTTTCAAAAGTATATTCGTAAAAAATATGTCGTGTGGTTAAAACTGTGTCACACACTGCATTAAGGAACCACCTCATGAGGTGAATATAAAAACCCCATGAGTCAATCTCGTATGACTAATACGCAAAGTCTTCCTAAAAACGTCAATTCTTTTGTCCTTCCGGTCTGATGATTCACACGAAGAAATAACTGGCCGGATACGTTTCAATGTAATGTACTGTTTTCTGATACAATATTCCACGTACTGTAATTTTTCCTTTTGTTAATATGAAATGCCTTATTGAATTGTGATATAATTATTAATTATACCATGGTTGTTTTTCTCTTTCGTTTACTCTTGGGAAAACAGCTTAAGCAAGGCTCATGATTCACTAAGAAAATTCAAATGGCCTACTTTTGTTATGATCCTACAATTATGAATGTTCTAAGTCTCTTAACATGATAGAACACAGGAATCCTGAGAAGGATTTCCATCAAATTATTTTACGTGCTCGACGATTTACGTATGTCATTCTTTTAGAGAACCTATGCTGTAATAAACTAAAATTCCTTAATCTTTACTAAAGTATTTCTCTCAACACCTGTAATTTCGTAATCCTTTCAGCGTACCCGATTTCCTAGCTAATAATCATACCATTTTAAGGTTCTGATAACGAAATTTTTATATAATTTTCACACATTCTTATACTTCTAGATTAATATTCACAGAAGTGCAGCAGACATCAATTGAAAATTTACGCCCAGAATCCATTTATTTGATTCCATAATACTCATAACATTCATTATTTAGTTGTAATTGTTTACCGTACTAAAGGAAGGACTACTTACATTTTTAACGCAAACATTAATTAGCAAATTTATTTTTATATCATTTGGTAATAAAGATAATTAATTTTATTTTGAAACCAGGAAAAATAATGTCTATCAGTCTTAATTTCAGGAAAACCTAATTTTACACAAAATGTAAACTAAAGAAGAACTTTGTTGAAATATAGTATGGTTTTTTCTGATGATATATAAACTTCTATCATCGCATCTAATTATTTTCTGAGAAAAGACGAAAAAAAGGATAATTTGCTGTCTTCGATTAGTCACCCGAACCATTTTATTTGCTTGGTTTACCTTCCCTATTTACCCTATTGTCAACAATAGGCAATGTTGACAGAAGGTTATTATCTAAACGTACAGATCATTAGAACTATACAATGAAATCACAAGTTGCAAACTTGACAGTTTTTAAAGTTACAAAATTGAGCATTATCCTTTCCTAGACTGGGAATTACACTAGTATGTACTCTAGAAAGACATTCTTCTAATTATAAAGTAAGTCGTGTTTTGCCTCGGATTAAACATCAAATTTCCACTAGCGAGGAAGCGCACTTCAATCAATCGTGTCTTTAAAAAATTCTGAAACAGATGGGCTTTACCGAACCAACTAATTTATAAACATGAATTTTTCCTTAATAGCTAAAATATTGTGGGAGCTTTTACATCAGTGAGTGAAAGATAAAGAGTGCTGTTTTTTGCGGAAAAAACGTTGCATCAGAGAGAGAGAGAGAGAGAGAGAGAGAGAGAGAGAGAGAGAGAGAAATATGATGATTGCTTCGATCCTTGTATAGCTGGGTAAAAGCAGATTCACACGACTGGCTTTGTTTCCGACAGGCAAGCCGTCGTTTAAGTGGCGTCTAGCTTTCTTACGTGTATTCAAATGCAACTGTTCACAAGACCCGTCAGGCTGATGGTGGCCCTCGGCCAAACCGGCCGTTAGCCACCCAACCAACGGGTGGATGATGGTTCGCGTGAACGACGACCCTTATCGTACCCGTTCGTTTCGTGGCCTAAAACCCCGACTTTTCCTCATAGAGTCATAGAAGGTACGGTTAGTTTATTGCCGACACCATAAATGAGAGGTTTCATTCAATGTACGTCGCTGTCCGCCAACCCATCAACATCCGTCAATGTCTCTTTTCACAATCCTGGCTGCATCCCACCATAACCGACTGACCACCTGGTACACAGTCACAGCTTAGATCAGTTCAATCACATAAGGTTTGAGGAGAATAGAGGTCTATTATACTAAAACTTTTAAGACAGGAAAGTGTGGGGAGAGAGAGAACTAGTCATCCAAAATTTCAATGTATAAATAACGCATACATACATACATACACTCTCACACACACACACACACACACACATATATATATATATATATATATATATATATATATATATATATATATGTGTGTGTGTGTGTGTGTGTGTGTGTGTGTGTTCATGTAGTGAGTGTATACATGTGTTGAAAAGGAATAGTAATACTACAGCCTGAAAGATCTTAGAAAGCTCTACAGGAATTTTAAACGACGCATTTCTCTGAAGAAATGATACATCACTAAGTTCCGGGAAGGTTCATGTAAACTTAATATATCACCCATCAAGTGTGCGGATAAGACACCATTATTTTATTGCATTCTTGGCATAGTCCTCGAGCAGTGAGATGAACCAATCTCTTTTCTGTGAAAGTATCTTGAAGAAAAGGAGAATGTTTACTATATTTCTTTAGGAGCGCCTTGGCAGAGAAAATACCTTAAATGTTTTGACCAATCGATAATTGGTCATAAAACAATCAAACAACATTCACTGCGCAACCTTGAACAACGAAGTCAATTAACGATTCGGTTTGACTAGATTTGGATGGCTGATCACTGATCAAACCTAAGAAAGAAGCTGATGGTCTCATCACAAAGGGGAGGGGTGTCCATCTGTGAATTACAGGCCACGTTGCAGTCAGGTTCACTAAGTTTGAATTTTTAACTTTTGTTGGATTTTTATTTTTGTGGAGAGTATGAACACTATAGATTTTTGGAAACTTTATGGTATAAACAATCAGAAAAAAAAAATAAATTGGCTCCGAGTCCCATATGGCCGCCATCTTGAATTTTATAATATTGTAGTGAAAAATATTTTCGTCAATATCTGAGCTTCTAATTAACCTAATGCTTTTATTATAATCAGCTTAAGTACCATTTTGAAAGTCAATGTATCCAATCTTCACAGATGAAGACGAGTTGAGTCAGTTGTTACAACAGTTATAGCGAAGATTCGCTAACTTCATAAGATATATTAGTTATTAGGCCATACCAAGTACCAACGACAGTCATGTCTATCTGGTGGTTTGATTATAGTAGTAGACCTTTAATTTGTATGTTGAATAGTTTACTGTATCCTACATATAAGCCGGTGGTTGTATTATATATTTTTTTAAAGCAGGCTCTAAACATGAGTGAAAAACTACAAACTACCGAAGAAGCTACTTGTCAAGGTCAGTTAGGCATCAACTGGAAGCAGTGTATACAGTGCCAGTCTGATGTTGAAAAGGAAGAATTGGTGCAACATTCCCAAATAGACTACTATCATTGTATGCTTGGCATAGTAGAAGAGACAGCTGGTGTGCATGATGACTGAGGTCCAACGACAACTACAAAGCTATACAAAGACCAATCCAACGTGCCCGAGACCGTCATGCACATACATTAGTTACTGGTTATCAAACTGCCAAGAACCATGGACAGAAAAGAAAAAGCACTGACATTAACAAATCAGGCCCATCAATATCTGGCTCTTCGACACCATTCACGAAGTCCCTTACATGTCCACTAGATGATGAGGAGCAGCTCTATAGGGTGAAGACAGTTAACACTGGGAAATCTCCTAAAGAATCTGTTGAAAGGTCCAATAATGGCACTGAAAACAAGACTAAGACTAAACACATGAATTTCACAAGGTGATGTATATTCAATTGATGTTCGGTACCACAAAACCTGCTGGACAAAGCATGATTTTCATAGAGAGCGAGAAGCCAGCACCAGTGGAAGTAAAACAGGCTGCAAAGAACCCTTACTACAGTGTGCAAATCTGTTCGAACTAATTAACCTAACTGATGTCCAAACACAGAATCAAACATACCTACCTATGGAAGATATCGAAACCACATATGTTAATATGCTTGATACAGAGGGCTTGGAAAAGCATGTACCTACATTCCATAGAAAGTAGCTGAAAGAAAAGTTATTCATGTCTTGCCACACCTAAAGTCCTGTCTTTAGAAATAGAAGTTTCCACTGCTGTTCTCTATTCCCCAGAGGCGTGCGAGGAAAGCATGGTTCAATCTTTGGTGGAGAGTCATGGTGATGAAGAGGATAATATGCAGTCAATCTAAAGAGAAGCATAGGTGGTACAGAAAAGCATCACAAACTTTACTAATAAAGACAAGGATACAAACACCATACAGGTTATCGGTGACTGACATTCATGACATTCCAGGTGTTCACCTGGAACGTCATATACCTATACTAAGATCCACTGGATCATGATAAGACCTGCTGATAGCATAGCCACTCCAGGGACGACCAAAGTTGTTGATAGAGCAGCACTCACACTGAGCCACAGTTTTATATATGAAATCAATTTAGAGATGGTCCGAATATTCGCATGGTTTTTTTTTTTTTTAAAGATTTGCATTCGCATGTTGCCAACCAAATATTTTTTGAATATCGAATATTAAACTATAGGCCTCTTTTAACAATATTCTTTCACTAATGCAGTGTAAAAAAGAGAGGATTACTCCGATATAATCTATGAAACATATATATATACATACATATGATAATTTTTCCTATTTACTCGTGATTTTCGTTTATTCATATAAGCCATAGATACCTCTTAATATTAAATTCACTCTGCCTCGGGATCAGAGATCCAAGAGGGAATTAACTTCATGATAATAGCTTCAGGCCAACCAGAAGCTATTATCATAAAGTTAATTCCCCCTTGGGTCTCTGATCCCGAGGCAGAGCCTAATTCGATATTAAGAGGTATCTATGGCTTATATGAATACACACACACACAGACACACACACACACACACACACACACACACATATATATATATATATATATATATATATATATATATATATATATATATATATATATATATATATATATATATACTTACATTTAAAACCTAAATATATATAAATACATATTGTACCAACCGTGTGTCACACAATTGTACATAATTCCTTTTGTATATATTATGCTGTAATCTTCGCTCTTCCCTCGCACTAAAACGAACATGAAAATTCATGTCTCCGGTTTTCCTCTGTAACATTGTCTGTCTTGTGAACATGAAAATGCCTGTTGCCTTGAGGTTTTGTATATAAAGGAGAGTGTTCTATAATAATATAACTCAGTCGATTGCTTCCTGCCTTTGAGTCACAACTTTCTCCCTCCTTCGTCACATTGGTGACCCCGGAGTGACTCGCTCCTCCCGCCTCCCCCCTACCCCTCCACCTCTCACTGTTACTATGACGCCGTCAACGTATACCTTCTACAGCAGTACTCGCCGTCGCCAACCGCCCGTATAGCAACGCCTTTTCAACTCTCAACAACCGTTAGGGGACCAAAGGGCTTCGCTCACCCTCGGTATAATGACCAGTATCACTCGCCTGCAACCTGCCGCAGACAGCTCTCCTCGTGAGGTGAACCTACTTCGTGCCCTTATGGACAGCCACTTCATGACCTTCAAAACCTCCATCTACGCCTCCACTCGTGACGAAGAGGACACCTATTCAACTTCAACCGAAGCTGACGTGAATGCTGTAGGACATATGCGCCTATGAATGCCGTAGGACATACACGCTTATGAACGCCGTAGGCCTATGAATGCCGTAGGACACGCCTATGAATGCCGTAGGACACACGCCTATGAATGCCGTAGGCCTATGAATGCCATAGGACACACACGCCTATGAATGCCGTAGGACACACTCGCCTATGAATGCCGTAGGACACGCCTATGAATGCCGTAGGACACACTCGCCTACCCCGTGACAAGCCGGAGCGGCAACACAGCCCCCCATCATCCACCACTCGCTCGCACCCCAACCATCGACTTCTACAGCCACTCACTGCCGCTAATCGGCGCAGTTTTTACTCCTACCTCTCCAGATTCAGGGCACCTATTTAACATGTTCAGTATGTCATTTTTAGAGGGGGAGCCATGTACCAACCGTGTATCACACAATTGTACATAATTCCTTTTGTATATATTATGCTCGTATCTTCGCTCTTCCCTCGCACTAACACGAACATGAAAATTCATGTCTCCGGTTTTCCTCTGTAACATTGTCTGTCTTGTGAACATGAAAATGCCTGTTGCCTTGAGGTTTTGTATATAAAGGAGAGTGTTCTATAAAAATATAACTCAGTCGATTGCTTCCTGCCTTTGAGTCACAACTTTCTCCCTCCTTCGTCACAATATATATATATATATATACATATTATATATATATATATATATATATATATATATATATATATATATATATATATATGACATGTAACAGTTAAACGTTATCCAGGTTAATCCCTTGCAAAATAATATTTAATTAAACTATCAAAATTTGAGCGATTTAGAAATAGTTACAGAAGTAAATTGAAATTTGTAGATGATAATCGACATGGAATTGACAGACTCATAAATGTGTCTTCTATAGTCGTTGTTGTCAGCCACAACGGGTTCGCTTTAGAGGTTTTACGGATACATAAATGCTTAAAAAGCTAATAATTCATTATTTTGTGCACATGCCTATTTTCACAATTTTCCAAAAAACCATCTTAAAGTTGAAATGAATGAAAGTAAACTATCAGTAAATTATATTATACAGCATTGTTTATATGCAGACATATCAATATATACAGCAGAGTTACAGACAGAATGCTGATAAAAATATATGCATAGAAAAATTTACTTAAAAGTTGAATATGATTAAGCCAAACAAATTACCCATACACCTAAACACATGTAAAGTTGCACACCCGTAATACACGCATGCAGACTGCAGGTACACACATTGCCTTTCCAAAAGGTTCAAGCTATTGTAATAATTGTATTGCCTGTTTAAACGAAAAAATTGCATTTTCATTTGTACACACTGAAAAATACACATTCGAATTACCTTTAATTTAAATCCAACCAACAGGTTAACTACAAACCAAGAAGAGAATCAGCAGCATTTAGGCCACCACAAGAATAAGAAAAACACGGGTCCTGGGACTGGCTGTGACTGTTCACCACGCAACCTGCAATAAAATACTGATGGATCTTCTCCATACACAAAATTACTGTGTTTCATATAGAAGTACCCTGATATTTGAAACTGCTCTGGCCAATGCTGTTGTACAAAACATTTCAGAGTTCCAAGGTCTGTATGTACCACTAATCCTGAAGAAGGGGGCGTTTGTGTTCTTTGCATTACATAACACAGATGTTTCTGAGGACATTGTTCGTGGGAAATAACCACCCAGTAAACAGCTTAAACTCACGGTCCCGGACGGGGATCGATCTGCTGCCATGCAAATGCTAGGCAAACACGTTACCACTGTACTAGCTAAAACTTATATATACTCCTCGGGAAAGTAAATACGTCTTGCAATGTTCTCACAAGGTGTCTTTAAAACACAAATGTTTCCAATAGCAATAATTATAAACAGTAAGGTCACAAAGTCAAAAACCAGCTAGCTTCAATAGCATACGTGCCTTACATGAAGTATTCATAAATTTTCAAAAGTTATAGCTAAGGTCAACGATCGTACAAAATCTGCCGAATCATAAATCGCAAATTCACATTTTGGCCACGTCCTTACATATATTTAACAATGTTTAGAGAAGTTGCGAAAATGAAGGTGTGCATAGTGAGACAGACAGTACAGAAATCGGCCCTTGGGTTCATAGCATCCTGCTTTTTCCTATTAGTAGTATTATTATTGTTATTATTAGCTATTTAAGCTACAACCCTAGTTGGAAAAGCAGAATACTATAAGCATTACGTCTACACAGGGAAAATATCCCAGTGAGGAAAGGAAATAGTAAAACTGATAGACCATTGCGCCTGACTGTACCCTTAAGCAAGAGAACTCTATTAATGAAAGACCACGGTATAAAGGAAATAGCGCTGCCCAAATCTTGAGAATTGGGTGTAACTGAAGAGGAGTACCACAATGCTTACAAAATAAGTAAAATTCTTTTTGAGATTCCAAAACTGATTACAGTGTGTGTTTGTAAATCACCATTCAAGTATAGTGGCATGAAACCCTAGTTATAAAACTTCAATACCTTTAAGTCGATCCTACAAAGGAGCCAAGACAATACATTACGCTCTAGTTACAATCAAGTCATTCCGTGTTATGAACCAACCTTGCTTAAGACATAACAACGTTTTAGGTTTATTCGCACAGGTACAGAAGCAGTTCCTATGCACTGATACAAAAAGCGCTGATTTATTTAATAGATTTATAGTAAGAGACTATTCAGTTATTTATTTTAGATATAAGTACGTCCTACCAATACTAATAATGTTGCTTCCAAAAGAATATACGGGTTGTTTTTATTGTTAAATAGATGTAATTCAATATAAATGTTCATCCATAAAAAAAAAAAAAAAAAAAAAAAAAAAAAAAAAACAGGACTAACAAGATATTCATGAATATCCCAACAACAAAGACATCATATTGGTAACTTGATTTCATATACAACTGACTGTCTTTAAAAAGTTTTGTTCATAACTATAATAAAAAAGGTACTGCAGAGGACGCAACATTCTTATATCAAATGTATCCTGAACATTGATTATTCAAATATTATTTGCCTTCTTTCAGTTCCCCCTGGACAATCTATTATTATCAACAATGGAGGGGATTTACCAGTCTAATTCAGGAGAGAAAAATATAATAAATATCAGATATAATAACTATAAGAGATAAAAAATAAATCATTTAAATTCTAAGTAACAAAAGATAAATTATATATCAATTCTATGCGGTAAAAATAAATTAGAGGTAAAAAGTCTGATAATAGAAATCTTGTTTAGATAACAAACCTAAACTTCTTAAAAAAAAAAAGATATATAAAAAACAAAGAAACATTCAGAATCCAATACAATATCAGACCTGGTTTTCAGATCAGATCGTAATTTTCTGTTTTTCAAAAGTATATTCGTAAAAAATATGTCGTGTGGTTAAAACTGTCACACACTGCATTAAGCAACCACCTCATGAGGCGAGTATAAAAACCCGTGAGTCAATCTCGTATGACCAATACGCAAAGTCTTCCTAAAAACGTCAATTCTTTTGTCCTTCCGGTCTGATGATTCACACGAAGAAATAACTGGCCGGATACGTTTCAATGTAATGTACTGTTTTCTGATACAATATTCCACGTAATGTAATTTTTCCTTTTGTTATTATGAAACGCCTTATTGAACTATGATATACTTATTAATGATACCATGTTCCTTTTTCTCTCCCGTTTACTCTTGGGAAAACATCTTGAGCAAGGCTCATGATTCACTAAGAAAATTCAAATGGCCGGCTTTTGTTATGATCCTACAATTATGCATGTTCTAAGTCTCTTAACATGATAGAACACAGGAATCATGAGAAGGATTTCTACCAAATTATGTTACGTGCTCGACGATTTACGCATGTCATTCTTTTAAATATCCTATGCTGTAATAAACAACAATTTTCTTAATCTTTACTAAAGCACTTCTCTCAATACCTGTAATTTCGTAATCCTTTCAGTGCACCCGATTTCCTAGCTAATAATCATACCATTTTAAGGTTCTGATAACTAAATTTTTTTTTTATAATTTTCACACGTTCTTATACTTCTAGATTAATATTTACATATGTGCAGCAGCCATCAATTGAAAATTTACGCCTAGAATTCATTTATTTGATTCCATAATACTCATAATTTTCATTATTTAGTTGTAACTGTTTACCGTACTAAAGGAAGGACTACTTACATTTTTAACACAAACATTAATTAGCAAATTTATTTTCAAGTCATTTGGTAACAAAGATAATTCATTTTATTTTGAAACCAGGAAAAATAATGTCTATCAGTCTTAATTTCAGAAACAACTATTTTTTACACAAAATGTAAGCTAAAGAAGAACATTGTTGAAATATAGTATGTTTTTTTTCTGATGATATATAAACTTCATCAATCGCATCTAATTATTTTCTGAGAAAAGACGAAAAAAGGATAATTTACTGTCTTCGATTAGTCACCCTAACCATTTTATTTGCTTGGTTTTCCTTCCCTACTTACCCTATTGTCAACAATAGGCAATATTGACAGAAGGTTATTATCTAAACGTACATATCATTAGAACTATACAATGAAATCACAAGTTGCAAACTTGACTGTTTTTAAAGTTACAAAAAATTTAGCATTTTCCTTTCCTAGACTGGGAATTACACTAGTATGTACTCTAGAAACACATTCTTCTAATTAAAAAGTAAGTCGTGTTTTGCCTCGGATTAAACATCAAATTTCCACTAGCGAGGAAGCGCACTTCAATCAGTCGTGTCTTTAAAAAATTCTGAAACAGATGGGTTTTACCGAACCAACTAATTTATAAACATGAATTTTTCCTTAATAGCTAAAATATTGTGGGAGCTTTTACATCAGTGGGTGAAAGATAAAGAGTGCTGTTTTTTGCGGAAAAAAACGTTGCATCAGAGAGAGAGAGAGAGAGAGAGAGAGAGAGAGAGAGAGAGAGAGAGAGAGAGAGAGAGAGAGAGAGAGAGAGAGATATGATGATTGGTTCGATCATTGTATAGCTGGGTAAAAGCAGATTCACACGACCCGCTTTGTTTCCGACAGGCAAGCCGTCGTTCAAGTGGCGTCTAGGTTTCTTATGTGTATTCAAATGCAACTGTTCACAAGACCCGTCAGGCTGACGGTGGCCCTCGGCCAAACCGGCCGTTAGCCACCCAACCAACGGGTGGATGATGGTTCGTGTGAACGACGACCCTTATCGTACCCGTTCGTTTCGTGGCCTAAAACCCCGACTTTTCCTCATAGAGTCATAGAAAGTACAGTTAGTTTATTGCTGACACCATAGATGAGAGGTTTCATTCAATGTACGTCGCTGTCCGCCAACCCATCAACAGCCGTCAATCTCTCTTTTTACAATCCTGGCTGCATCCCACCATAACCGACTGACCACCTGGTACACAGTCACAGCTTAGATCAGTTCAATCACATAAGGTTTGAGGAGAATAGAGGTGTATTATACTAAAACTTTTAAGAGAAAGTGTGGGGAGAGAGAGAACTAGCCATCATCCAGAATTTCAATGTATAAATAATGCATACATACATACATACACCCACCCCCACATATATATATATATATATATATATACACACATATATATATATATATATATATATATATATATATATATATATGTGTGTGTGTGTGTGTGTATGTGTGTATTTATGTAGTCAGTGTACACATGTATTGTAAAGGAATAGTAATACTACTGCCTGAAAGATCTTAGAAAGCTCTACAGGAATTTTAAACGACGCATTTCTCTGAAGAAATGATACATCACTAAGTTCCGGGAAGGTTCGTGTAAACTTAATATATCACCCATCAAGTGTGCGGATAAGACACCATTATTTTATTGCATTCTTGGCATAGTCCTCGAGCAGTGACATGAACCGATCACTTTTCTGTGAAAGTATCTTGAAGAAATGGAGAATGTTTCCAATATTTCTTTATGAGTACCTTGCCGGAAAAAAAAAAACACCTTAAATGTCTTGACCAATCGATAATTGGTCATAAAACAATCAAACAACGTTCACTGCGCAACCTTGAACAACGAAGTCAATTAACGATTCGGTTTGACTAGATTTGGATGGCTGATCACTGATCAAACCTAAGAAAGAAGCTGATGGTCTCATCACAAAGGGGAGGGGTGGCCATCTGTGAATTACAGGCCACGTTGCAGTCAGGTTCACTAAGTTTGAATTTTTAACTTTTGTTGGATTTTTATTTTTGTGGAGAGTATGAACACTATAGATTTTTGGAAACTTTATGGTAGAAACAAATCAGAAAAAAAAATTAATTTGCTCAGAGTCCCATATGGCCACCATCTTGAATTTTACAAGATGGCTGTCGTGAAAAAATATTTTCGTCGATATCTGAGCTTCTAAATAACCTAATGCTTTTATTATAATCAGCTTAAGTACCATTTTGAAAGCCAATGAATCCAATCTTCACAGATGAAGACGAGTTGAGTCAGTTGTTACAACAATTATAGCAAAGATTCGCTAACTTCATAAGATATATTAGTTATTAGGCCATACTAAGTACCAACGACAAAGTCATGTCTACCCGGTGGTTTGATTATAGTAGTGGACCTTTAATTTGTATGTTAAACAGTTTACTGTATCCTACATATAAGCCGGTGGTTGTATTACAATTTTTTTTTAAAGCAGGCTCTAAACATGAGTGAAAAACTACAAACTACCGAAGAAGCTACATGTCAAGGTCAGTTATGCATCAACTGGAAGCAGTGTATACAGTGCCAGTCTGGTGTTGAAAAGGAAGAATTGGTGCAACATTCCTAAATAGACTACTATCATTGTATGCTTGGTATAGAAGAGACGGCTGGTGTGCATGATGACTGAGGTCCAACGACAACTACAAAGCTACACAAAGAATACACGCTGTACAAATCAGTCTATCATCATAATTGCTATGCAAATGTAACCAACAAAGACCAATCCAACGTGCCCGAGACAGTCATGCACATACATTAGTTACTGGCTATCAAACTGCCAAGAACCATGGACAGAAAAGAAAAAGCACTGACATTAACAAATCAGGCCCATCAAAATCTGGCTCTTCAACACCATTCACGAGGTCCCTTACATGTCCACTACATAAGAACAAAGTTTCTGTCAGAAAGATGATGAGGAGCAGCTCTATAGGGTGAAGACCGTTAACGCTGGGAAATATCTTAAAAGAAGCTGTTGAAAGATTCAATAATGGCACTGAAAACAAGACTAAGACCAAACACATGCATTCCACCAGGTGATGTATATTCAATTGATGTTCGGTACCACAAAACCTGCTGGACAAAGCATGATTTTCATAGAGAGCGAGAAGCCAGCACCAGTGGAAGTAGAACAGGCTGCAAAGAACCCTTTCTACAACGTGCAAATCTGCTCGAGCTAATTAACCTCACTGATGCCCAAACACAGAATCAAACATACCTACCTATTGAAGATATCGAAACCACATATGATAATATACTTGACACAGCGGGCTTGGAAAAGCATGTACCTACATTCCATAGAAAGTAGCTGAAGAAAAGTTATTCATGTCTTGCCACACCTAAAGTCCTGTCTTTAAAATTAGAAGTTTCCTCAGCTGTTCTCTATTCCCCAGAGGCGTGCGAGGAAAGCATGCTTCAATCTTTGGTGGAGAGTCATGGTGATGAAGAGAACAATATGCAGTCCATCTAAAGATAAGCATAGGTGGTACGGAAAAGCATCACAAACTTTACCAATAAATACAAGGATACAAACACCATACAGGTTATCAGTGACTGACATTCATGACGTTCCAGGTGTTCACCTGGAACGTCATATACCTATACTACGATCCACTGGATTATGATAAGACCTGCTGATAGCATAGCCACTCCAGGGACGACCAAAGTTGTTGATAAAGCAGCACTCACACTGAGCCACAGTATTATATATGAAATCAATTTAGAGATGGTCCGAATATTCGCATGTTTTTTTTTTCTTTTTTTTTAAGATTTGCATTCGCATGTTGCCAACCAAATATTTTTTTGAATATCGAATATTAAACTATAGGCCTCTTTTAACAATATTCTTTTACTAATGCAGCGTAAAAGAGAGAGGATTACTCCGATGTAATCTATGAAATGGTTAAACCTTAGCCTTCTAGATATATACGTATATTAAAAAAATAAATATATATACACACATATATGCATATATATGATAATTTTTCCCATTTACTCGTGATTTTCATTTATTCATATAAGCCATAGATACCTCTTAATATTAAATTCACTCTGCCTCGGGATCAGAGATCCAAGAGGGAATTAACTTTATGATAATAGCTTCTGGCCAACCAGAAGCTATTATCATAAAGTTAATTCCCCCTTAGGTCTCTGATCCCGAGGCACAGCCTAATTCGATATTAAGAGGTATATATGGCTTATATGAATACACACACACACACACACACACACACACACACACACATATATATATATATATATATATAACACATATATAATTACATTTAAAACCTATATAATTACATTTAAAACCTATATATATATATATATATATATATATTCATATATATGCAAATATACGTATACGTATATATATGTGTATATATATATATATATATATATATATATATATATATATAATATATATATATATATACATGATATATAACAGTTAAAAGTTATCAAGGTTAATCCCCTGCAAAATAATATTTAATTAAACTATCAAAATTTGTGCGATGTAACAGAGGTAAATTGAAATTTGTAGATGATAATCGACATGGAATTGATAGACTCATAAATGTGACTTTTATAGTCGGTTATTGTCAGCCACAACGGGTTCGCTCTAGAGGCTTTACGGATACATAAATGCTTAAAAAAGCTAATAATTCATTATTTTGTGCACATGTCTATTTTCACAACTTTCCAAAAAACCATCTTAAAGTTGAAATGAATGAAAGGAAACTTTCAGTAAATCATATTATACAACATTGTTTATATGCAGATATATCAATATATACAGCAGAGTTACAGACAGAATGCTGATAAAAATATATACATATAAAAGTTTACTTAAAAGTTGAATATTATTAAGCCACATAAATTACCCATACACCTAAACACATGTAAAGTTGCACACCCGTAATACACGCATGCAGACTGCAGGTTCACACATTGCCTTTCCAAAAGGTTCAAGCTATTGTAATAATTGTATTGCCTGTCTAAACGAAAAAATTGCATTTGCATTTATAAACACTGAAAAATACACATTCGAACTACCTCTAATTCATCTCCAACCAACAGGTTAACTACAAACCAAGAAGAGAATCAGCAGCATTTAGGCAACCACATGAACAAGAAAAACCACGGGTCCTGGGACTGGCTGAGACTGTTCACCACACAACCCGCAAGAAAATACTGATGGATCTTCTCCATACACATAATTACTGTGTTTCATATAGAAGTACCCTGATATTTGAAACTGTTCTGGCCAATGCTGTTGTACAAAACATTTCAGAGTTCCAAGGTCTGTATGTACCATTACTCTTGAAGAAGGGCGCGTTTGTGTTCTTTGCATTACATAACACAGATTTTTCTGAGGACATTGTTCATAGGAAATAACCACCCATGGAAAACTAGCTGCACCATCCTGTGATTAAGTCAAAACCACAGCTTGCCAAGAGGAATCTCAAAATCTTATTGTGGATGTAAAGGAGACCAGGACTTGTATGGCAGACTGATGGTCCTGGCCAGGTTTAGCAGAGACATCAACAGAAAATGTCTTATGGGAATCA
>NC_090769.1:16500826-16503326 GCF_036898095.1 Palaemon carinicauda
CCATGACGAATTCGCCTTGACCAAGACCGTGAAAGTCGCTGGATTGAGACATGGGAATACGAGAAGAGATGTTTAGACCTTGACTATGGCAATTGAACTTATCTGGGTACGACCAAACGGTGGCGTATGACAAGAAAATAGACATAGCCTTATTGTATCGACGTCAGAATGCATTTAAATAAAAAACCTTGAGAGGAAAAAAAGAGACTGACAATTAAGTTCAAATTACTGAGAAATTGGAATACGAAGACAGGGAAATGAATATGGAACGTGAGCCCTTCATTATAAGACAAGAAATCATCTAAATATTGAACAATAAACACTAATTTAAATAGTGCACAGTTTTCCCTAAACGACCTAATATATTAAGAGGATTTTTCCTTCACAAAGTTCTATATGTAATGTTTTTTGTATGGATACAGTACACTTAATGGAAGGTATGCATGAAGATATAGAAAGATACGTATAGAATAACTACAAATGCATATGCAGTATTCTATGATCATACCTAAGCATGGATATATGAGTATATCTTAGAGAGAGAGAGAGAGAGAGAGAGAGAGAGAGAGAGAGAGAGAGAGAGAGAGAGAGAGAGAGAGAGAGCTGGGGTGATTCTGCCTTGCATCGCCATATTCCTGGAACTCCTCTCGTTTTCGGCATGAGAGAGAGAGAAGGGGGGGGGGGGGGACTGGTTCAAGTATCGTCTTTGCCATCATCGTTTACCGAGGAAAAAGGCTCAAGAGAGGAAATCGGTTCTCCTGAACCCATCATCATTCGCCAAAGATGGCGTGGGTGTCTCACAAAGATTGTTTTCTTTCTTGCGCTTACTTTTCTGTGCTCGAGGATGTGAGATTCGTTGTCTTAACGGCAAACGTCAGTAAATGAACTTTAATGACATGACTGACAGTAGGATATGCAGTTGTAAATCATGATAAAATTAGAGCGTTAAATAATTGCAAGTATTGGGGAATACATTTGGTACGGTATTTATATAGATTAAAAAAAAAAAAAAAAAAAAAACAGTTGTTCTCAGAACATGTATCAACGGACATATATAACATAATTGTTCCAACGGCAAGCATATGTAATTATAAAAAATAAAATAAAAACATTAACAATACAATAGTTGCATTCCATGGAGATTGAGCTTATGTTGAAATTTATATAATTAAATTTGATAATTCTGTGAAAACGTGAATCAAAATGCAATTCCAAGAGTAAAAACGTTACTCAATTTTCTGTATACTAATCCTTCCCATTTATCGCCTGTTCTGACAGCCGAAGCAGGTTCCGAGAAGAGGAACCTCCCTCGGGTACCCTTAAGCCACCCCACTATAGACCGGCCATGGCGAAAGAGTAAAGATAATCTTTTTACTCGACAACTAACTTCGGAAACTTGACTCCATTTTTGGAGTTGCTCACTCTGATATCTCTGTGAAGTTTAGGAAAAGAATTCTTTCTTTTAAATTGGACATTTTAAAATGTCTTGTTTCAAAGACGTCCACCATTACCAAGATGATGGTATATCACGATTTGGATAATTTATGTATTGGTAACATACTACGGTAGTTGGAGAAAAGGGCGTTTGCAAGACGGTCTTCTGTGATGGATGGCTTTATCAACTTCAAGACGGGGATGCCTCGTGACACATTTCCGGCTGCATGAAGACGATAAAAAATAAGTAAATAAGTTATATCTAAACGTTTAGAGATTACTAAGAAAAACTATAATCTGGGCCGTCTTAGCAACTTTCTTTTCGGGTTTGTGTGTTGTAAAATCTTTGTGCAAGTAAGTATTTGTTGAAGACGTGAAGAATCGTTAATCCCTATCGCTTGACTAGTAAAGAGAGGGATTCTTCTTAACTGATGAGTCAGCACCTTACAAAAATAGTAACATAAAAAACGGCTTCTCAGGAGTGGTGGAAGTTTGCAGCAGATAACAACCATTCGTTAATTTTCTATGGCTACACGGAGACCAATAAAAAAAAAAAGTATTAACATAAAATAGCAAGCGATTTCGAAGGAAAGAAATCTCATAAATAAAAAAAGAGTGAGGAAGAGAGAGAAGAGGATTGTAACTAAAGATTGGAACCCTTCCCATAGGATAATCATGCGTAGTCAAGCGGACAGGTGAGAATGGACTATCCTTCCAAAGTTGAGCGTGGAATTTTAAGCGGTATTTTCACCTTGGCATTTTGCTGTTACGCGGTCCTAGGGTAAAGTGTCAAGGATGGGGAGTGGGATGCAGTGGATACAGAGGACTCTCTTGTTCATTGGAGATTTGAAGTATCTTTGTGATCTAATGTCTGAGATATTTGTTGTTTGCTTCGTTTACAAATACAATAATTTGAGTTTTTTTTTTTTATTTCCAAAAAAGCTGAGACAGAAAAATGTGCAGTTATCTGCAATAGATTGAATATTGAGAAAAAACTTGAATTTACTTTTTGTTTATATTGTTCTTCTTAAAATGTTTTAAAATTGCAGACGATGTTAAATCGCGA
>NC_090769.1:16508326-16515826 GCF_036898095.1 Palaemon carinicauda
GAGCAGTGGTTTACCTTAATAACATATCCTCTTATCAAGTAGGATAGATTGTATTGGCAAAATAAGCGTGGTAGCCCCGATGATGGACAAACAACACAAGATTGACTGGAATCCTATTAACCATGCATGTCCCATGATGACAGTGCGGGTGACATACACTGATAGCTAGACAGACTGGCAAAAACATACACAATTTCTCTTCTTGATCATCTATGTATAATGGTCTACCTTTGTATCGATTTCGACTGTGATTCCACAGTTAATTACAAATTACGATGAAAAGGTAAGCGTGGCATTCAAATTGATGGATAGACTGCAAACCCAGGGACAGACAATCCCCTTTCATGACCATAAATAAATGATTTTCCGTCCATTATGCTACTGAATTAGGATCCTTTTAACCTTGCAGGAGTTGGAATAACAAGGTAGTTGTGACAAACACATTAACGGACATACATACGAAGGATCTTCCTTCATGCACAACTATGCATGAGTAATAACTTTTCAACCATGAATGAACTGCTATAAAAACGACAGACCGTCAGTGAGACTCACAGACAAGGAGATAATCCTTATGCAAATACATAAGGAAAGGTATATTTTTGTAACAAAGTTAACTAAAATACCTTCAGCCGAGCAGGAGTTGCGATGACGAATTGTGACAAATTGAAATAAGAACCAATTGTCCCCAAACTTTGTGGGCGAGGGAGTAAATATGACAGGGGAAGGGGTAAAACGGTCATATGTGGACGGGGATAGGGAGACTCTAAGGGGAATCTGGCCAAATCCTTTGAGATAATTGGAAGGATCAGAGCAGGATGATAGAGGCGATAGAGGCTGTTATCCGGATGCTGTTGTTACAAACAAGGGATGAAAGACCCACAATGTGCGGTAAGGGATATGGAAGAGGGCGGGATAGTGTTAATCCGCTGGAATTGGGTTAGAGGGGCGGTTGAGGACCCGGGCGTTACAAAATAATGTCCTTTGAAGGAGGTGATATTACTCGAAGATTATGGAACAGCTTTCGATGGTAATTGCTCTAGTCACTTTACATATCATAATATGCGGTTAAGGCCACTTTATGAAAGCTGTTGACTTGCATCTCGGAGAGTCTTTACGGAATGAAAAATCTCGGTAACTTTTGGAGACCGCGTTACATTATCCGAAGGCAGAAATAACGGGAAGTAGGAAAGAAATTATTTTTTTAGAGATAATAATGTTGCTCAATTGAACAAAACAAATTAAATAAATTCCATATCTCTGTTAAATCACAGCACATCTGTCTCAAGTTTGCATTTATTTCATTCATACGATGGAAAGCGAGTTTACCTTAAGAGAAATCGATTCAAATAAAAGGCACATTTTAGTTATGAGTTCGATGTTCCTTGATGTCAATTCAAAACACTCTGCTACGTGTTATGTATACACATAATTCCAATACACAGTATATATGTACCGAGATGATTGTGTCATTAAGCAAACAAAATCATAAAATCATACAGATATAAGGAAGGGAAATACACAAATCAACACCTAGTAAAGTCCACCGAAGGTCTACAAAAAATGCAGTGTCTCGCTTTCTAAGAGTGTTCCATCAGTATTTTCCGCACATTCCGTTGTATATTGTTACTAAGAGCTACTCTCCAGGCAACAAAGCAACGCCAGAGAACCACCATCATACTCACCAAACTATTGGCAAATAAAGCTGCTCGATGTGACGTACCTAATGCGCGTGACCATGGAGAAAAGTTTCCTGAACGTGCACGTTGCATCTCGCAAAGGATTACAGCAGTGAATATCTCGTTCAAGGTGCTCTTTCGATTGGAGAGGATATTTTTTATCATTTTTCTTTATACCGAAGATCCTATATTTTTCCTTTTTTTTCAATTTCTTTGCCTATGCAACAAGAAAGAGAAATGTAAAAGTTCAGGGTATCCAAGGCAAAATTAACGCCCGTACTGAACATGGTAAAGAAAAGTAATTTCAAAATGATAAAAATAATTTCTTACTACATTTCATGACCTACGAAGGGAGGCCATGTCTTCAGTTTTGTTTGCTTATTGTGTTATTAGTATTGTAAGTATTAAAAGTCGGCATTACTCAAGTAATTATTGATGGAATTCTATATTAATATTTTACGTGCGTCAATATTCCGCCTATCATTAGGGGACTAGTTTTCTCCTGAACCAATATAAAACCAAATTGCCACGCAACGCCCATCCCAAAAATAAACAGCAATGAACTTTTTAAGCAAAGTGAAAAATACGGTCATAAGGCTTCATTTTTCTCTAACGGTTTTCACTTGCAATTATCTGATGGCAATCGAATTTGGTGACAAACTTGAGAAGCTTCATAAATCTTGGAAGAAAGATAATCCTGATGTTATCTGAATCCGGTACCAAAAGGCCTCAGCTTGTTTCTCCCTACCAATCCAACAATGGAGATTAACAGAAATAATGGAGGCTTATATTTATATATATATATATATATATATATATATATATATATATATATATATATATATATATGTATATATATATGTATATATATATATATATATATAGAGAGAGAGAGAGAGAGAGAGAGAGAGAGAGAGAGAGAGAGAGAAAATTCGATTGAGAAAGGAGTTAGATAGGGAGACTCCTTCTCTGCTATCTTATTCACAGCATGTCTAGAAGATTTTAAGAATTTAGTTTGGGAAAATGTAGGAATTGATATTAATGGGGAATAACTTAACAAATTAAGATTTGTAGACGACATAGGAATTACAAAAGATGATAGAAGATTTGAATAGATAAAGCAGAAATGTAGGACTGAAAATGAACATGAGTAAAACTAAGATAATGTTCAATGAAAATGCGGAGAGAAAACAAACAGGAGTTATGGACGAGCCTCTGGAGACTGTTAATGAATATACGTACTTAGGACAGACAGTAAGTGTTTCCCCACGACACGAGACTAAAATTAAAAGAAGGATAAGCCTGAAATGAAGAGCGTTTGGTAACCAAAATCTGAGATTTTGAAATGTAAAATGCCATTTTCTGTAAAAAGAAAAGTATCTAATGAGATGGTCCTACATGTATTAACTTATGCATAAGAATCTTCGGAGCATTACTAAAGCCTTAGAACATAAGCTAGTTACAACTCGAAGAGCTATGGAAAGAATTATGATGGGAACAACAGTAAAAGACAGAAAAGGAGCAACATGGATACAAGAGCAAACTAAAGTAGAGGATATCTGACAACTTGTAAGAAAAAAAAGGACATGGCCAGGCCATATAATGAAAATGGCAGACAATTGATGACATTAAGAATAACAGAATGGGTCCCTAGAGATTGTAAAAGAAGCTGAGGAGAGGAGGGAAGACAAGACGAAGGATCGACGAACTAAGAAAGTTTACGGGTGTGGATTGGCACAGAAAGACCATAGTGGAAGGACATGTCTGAGGCCTTTGTTCTGCAGTAGACTAGTAATGAAGACACACACACACACACACACACACACACACATATATATATATATATATATATATATATATATATATATATATATATATATATATTTCTTTTAGATCACGCTCAGATCTCCTCGTCCCTCGGGGGGAGGACGTGGTCATACCCTATTAAGAGGGGATGTTTGTGCGTGTCTGTATATATCATTTTTGACAGGTAGCGTGCACTGGCATATATATACATGCACACACACATCTAGAGATGAAGTGAGAGGACGGGACTGGATTATTGCCCAGCGCTAAGGCCAGGGGATGGATACAGCGCCCAAGGCGAATGAATTAACATTTTTCCAAACGGGAAAGAATAAGGCAAATATATTAAGGCACTATTTTTGATAAACAATGGAAATAGGATTGCAGTTCAAATTAGAAGTAAATCAGGTATTTGGAGATAATGAACCTAAATTAATTATAACCTCACTAATCTTACATATTCTTGCAATTGCGAAGAATAAGAGCATAAACCGAAATATGGTTAGTAAAAGTTTGTATCATGAAATTATCTGGAAAATCATCTAGGATATATAATCAAAGGTAGATTGAAGAAGGAAATCAATAATCAGGAAAATCATGCAAACATCATCAGGACAAATGTAATAATATGAATATTAAAGCAAAGTGAAATGCACAACAGATACACTGCCACTTTCGGCTTGGAATGCTGAGGTACATAAGCAGACTTAATGAACTATTATGCTACTGTCAACGATCTGTCATTTCTAAGATAATTTTTTCGGATACTTTGCTTTGACAGCTCGGTATACATTACGTACACCGATTAATTTTTGGGAAGTGTGAAAGCTAATAAAATTGTATAGTTTCGGTTTCATTCCCCTTTGTCATATAATTCGATCTAAGACGTTACGATAATAATCAAATAAATGACAATAAAATTATGAACCATATGAAATCCTTCACAAAAAATGGTAAATATAATGAAAAAAAATAGATTAACGCCTTAATAGTATATGTTCATGAGAGTAAATGTGAATAAGGCTGAAGCTATGGCGAGTAGTAAGGAAGGTAGGAACAGGATAGTAACGCATAAAAGTAGAGCTTCGGTTATAAAACAGGTGGAACAATTCAGATACTTGGGATCTTCTATAAGTCAAGAGGGAGGATGTGAGGCTGAAGTTGTGAATAGGATAAAAGATGCCTGGGGAAAGTGGAGGGAAGTAGCGGGAGTGGTATGCGAAAAGAAAATGGTAATCAACCTAAAAGTCAAGATCTATAGCACAGTAATAAGACCAGTGTTAATGTATGGATCGGAAACGTGGGCTTTTAAGACCAATAAAGGAAGCCAAGCTTGAGAGACCAGAGATGAGAATGCTGAGGTGGATTATGGGAATAACACTGCTTGAAAAAAATGGAAAATGATGAAATAAGAAGAATGGCAGGCGTAGCGAAGATAACAGAGGTGACTGGGATGGTGTGGGCACGTGTTGAGGATGAAAGGTAGGAAGATGAGTGAGGAGGGTTTGGGAGGAATCTGTTAGAGGGAAAAGATCAAGAGGGATGTCAAGATAATGTGAAGAATGATATAGAGAGAAGAGGTTTGGTGGAAAAGGATGCCTTTGATAGAAGGCATTGGAGAGGACGTATCAGGCAACCGACGCCTTAATGTAGGGATATTGGTGGAAAAGAAGAAGTATATGTTAATGTAGAAAAATTGAATAATGATAGTAAATTCCTGCACCTAATGAAATCCCAAAGTGACAGGGAGCCAATAAAAATTGCAAAAAGGACACCAGCCACATCTCCATAGCACTCAGTTGTGGGAAACAACATACTGACACATAAGCAATATGCATTTATATGAGATATGCAATAAAAACAATTGTCTGTCAAAACGAAAAAGTTGAGGAATGGTGTAAAACGATCGCTCTAATTAGAAAATAACAATGAGCGGCTCGGTCGATCAGTTGCCAATTCCGAAATATGTACATAAAAATATGGGATCAATAGCCTATTTTTCATGTTATATGTAGTTCAATGGCATTATCATATGCAGGAACCCACATAACAATCGAAATTTTAGCACTGTATTTAAAAATACATATATCACTCTACGATGTGACACCATTTGACATTCAGAATTATATCTTCCTGGTAACTGCAACGCATAACTAAACCTTACATTATTATTCTAACAGCAGGACACCAATAAGTAAATGGTCAAGAACAGGAAGGTAAAGCCACTGCATTTACAATCTATGCACACCATGTTTATGTCATCTTAAGAGTTTTATAACGGTTAAACACAATGCAACCTTCCAGCAACAGGTGCGCAGAGGGTGATGTAAAAACAAAAGTCATTAGTTTATATGAACAAAGTTCTTTCTCTTGATATTCAAAATAATACTTATCCCACACTTTATCCTTTAAATCAGGATTCTTACTCTCCATATTTCTTTTTTTTTTATGAAGAAACAAATGGAACACAGATGATCCTTCATGGCCATTGAAAACAATGTCGTAGAATGGGTCCATTGATGACTACATACTCTTTAAGAAGTTCTTAGATGCGTATAAACTATCGAAACATTATCTATCTTTACTTAATCGATTTTTCAATGATAAAGGATGGGTTATATAAAAAAAATACCTGAATTATGATTATAGTGTACGTCCACATGTGTTTCCCAGTAACAACGATTACATCTAATGAATATAGGCACCTACTTTGTCTACGTAATATGGGCCACACGTGTACAGGGATATTATCAATACCCGTTCTCGGAATATAGTGAGAAACAGAGGACCTTGACACAGTAAATACTTCCACTTGTGAAGTATTTGCGTTGTAAAACAAATACATTGTGATTGCATGGCCCGAAATTGAAAGAATATTTGTCAACAAACCAAAGAAAAGTTTATTTGAGTAATAAATATGCACAGCGATACAAAGCAATAAGAAAAAGAAAATCGATAATAGTATGAATTATAAATAAAAAGAAAAACAATATATCGTAGATCTACATGGTTAACGAACAAAATGAAATGGTTAAGAATAAAGAAGCAATGTAGCCTATATTAGAACTAAAAGTACTAAAGAATAGAAGAACAGTGTTATTAGTCTTAAGTCTAAAAATGCTTAGAACACCAAATTATGAATATTTCTTTAACCAACGAAGCTAAAGAAAGAGATAATGATCGACTAAAAATTAACTCATAAAAGTTTTATACACTGAGAAAGATAGGAACGGTAAGGAGGAAACTCCTTTCTACAGAAACATCAAGAAATTTGAATTAAGATAAAAGTGACAACTGAAGGATAACCTAGCACGGGAGAAGCAGCTGCAAAGCCTTAAGTTCACTTAATCAATACGTTGGTGTTAAATTTGCATGAAATTTAGTAATACCAAAGTTTATTTAGTTTAAAGGGGAGTGTAAAAATCCTCATTGAGAAGAGGAATGCGGTGACAGACTAAAGGTTATGGCATGAACATATGTACACACTCAAGCACTGTATATTAGGAACGAAAAAAAAAAAAATGGAGAAATGAACCCCGTAAGTGGTGTTCTAAAGTAATGTTAGAAAGACATGTTCTCGATGTCAAAGAAAAGTAAACATTCAAGTAGAGGTGCCCTGCGATGGAGGGAGCACAGTTTCTAGTATCAAAAGAGAGAGAGAGAGAGGAAAAGAGGACGTATAGAAATGGAGTTAAAGCTTTCGGTTCAGTACCATCAGGGAAACAAAAGGAGAAGGAGTCACCATAAATCAAGAGTTATGTTCCAAACAGGGAAGGGGAAACTTGATATAATTCATCAGTAAATATAAATACGAAGTGTATACGAGACACCTATGTTTTTGGAAGCAGACTGAGTATTTGAGTAATGGGATCTCTCTCGATACAATTTTGAAACAGCCTAAAGACCCATAAATTTGAGAGAAGCGAGCAGTTTAGCTTCATTTTGCCAATATAGCCGAGGAGATAAAAATGAATGAGATGAGGAATTACGTATCAAAGGTGTCTTGGAAAATTGA
>NC_090769.1:16538326-16543326 GCF_036898095.1 Palaemon carinicauda
CACGAACTATTTAACCCCCATTCAGCAAACACATATTGGCTGATAACCAGAATTGGTGTTATTTATATCCTACCGTAAAACTATAAAAGGTGATTTATAAGTAGAGAATATCGTATTCTCTTCGAATAACCCATCACGTGAATTTATTTGTGTTTGAAAACCGACAGAAAAAAAGAACACAAAAACGCTTCACAGAGGCTAGTGTCACAAACTTTCCGTTACGAGACCGCACTGCAGTCAACAAAGTAATAATACTTTACTGGTATACTAAATCAACGTTATAAAAAATAAACTTATGGCTTACATATTTAACTTCATTTTTGCTTTTCTGGTATCTTAAATCTTTTTTTTTTTTCTTTTTTAAACAATACACTGACACTTCATTTATCAAATTTTGTCAAGCTCAGTTGTACTGCATTCTCCTCCATTAAAATATAATAATCTCCAATTTATATCTTATTAGTCGATTAAAACGTTATTCGTTTATAAATTGAAATTTTTACTGCACTGGTTTATGTCCTCAAGTTTAAAAAATACTCTTTGCCCAACTAGTGCTCACTGTAAAATAAAATAAAAAATTCTTATAATACGAAAAAAAAAAAAAATGTAGGCAACAAGTAATCCGTTGGAAACTCTATAACAGTAAATCACGTGCACAAACTTCCACAAACAAAATAACTACCTTAATTTATTAAGAATTTATTGGCATTTTCCCCTTTGAAAGAACGACAAAAATGTTTTTGTTTGCTCATAAAATTGACTTTTATCAACGAGGCTTTTTATTCAATGCCGATAGACCAAAAATATCTAATAGCTATTAAATTGAACAGCAATCATGACGGAGAGCACGACCCCATATGATTCCTAGCTCTGTTGATTTTATAACAAATGCGACACCAAAATACCAAACAGACCTTTCACATTTTTCTACATGTATAAATTGCATGTGTTTTAGAGGTAGATAAAAATGATTCCAGTTTGTTTGGCTTCATTTTTTTTCATAAATTAATCAGGAGAGTTGGTGTTAAATATTCAGGGCCACTAGTTTATTTTTTCCTGTTATCCTTTAAGTAAACAGACAAAGACACAGACAAACAGACAGACAGACAGACAGACAGACAGACGTGCGTAGTTTTTACAAAATCCCAGCATACATAAAAGGGGAAGTGTGATAAAACATTCATCTTTCTCATCACGATTCTTATAAAGATATACAGTACAGTGAGCTGTGGGTGTCTGTTGGATCCTATGTGAAATGAAACCTGTAACTTCTTCGGAAGGAGAATCTATTGATAAATAAATACTAATCCAAACTTTGAGAATCTTCAGAAATTAGGAGAAAATGGTTTCGCAATCAAAAGAAAACCAAAAGAAATCTTGTGATAAAAACTAGATAGAAAATCCATTTTAGATTACAGATTCACAATAATTATAAGAAACAAAACACAAATCCACAGGCAAAGTGTCAAGTACTATGCATTTCAGCAGGCGAATATGTATATTCATGCATTATACATATAAAAAATACTGTAAAACACATTAAACACAAACACATGTACAAAAATAGCAGTTCATAGAACTTTGATGTTTATACTACAATTATCTTATCAATGTTTGGGATTAATCATGACAAAACAATGCCATATTTATACCATCTTAAAAAAACGATAATCAAAATGTACTAAATCACAATGGATGAAAAGTATTCGCGAGATAATCTGTTAACTATAACCAAACTTTAATTCAATTGCAATATCAACATAACAATTTCTTGTCTGACCAATTATTTTGCTTCTAGCATTGTCTCCAGCAGTAATAAGTGTGAATAATGTCATAAAATAACTTGAACCTTGAAGTATTAACGTGACCTATTCATAACTTAAAAACAAATACTCCCCCCCCCCAAAAAAAAAAAATAATAATCAGTAAGTGACCAAACTTCAGAGTTCTTAAAACATGATTTGTGGTAAACAAGTTAGGACGTCAAACTGGCTACCTTGTCCATGATGCATAATGTTAAATGTACGAACTCCATTCAAACAGCAAGTACCTTCCGTTGTTCATAATTGAAAAAAAAAAAAAAAAAAACATATGGCAAGTTTATTAATCTATAACATCCCATACATACACCAACATCTATATACAGTATATAAATTATATATGTATATACATATATATAAACACATATATGTATATATATGTATATGTATATATATGTATATGTATATATATGTATATATATGC
This sequence comes from Palaemon carinicauda, assembly GCF_036898095.1. NCBI lineage: Eukaryota > Metazoa > Arthropoda > Malacostraca > Decapoda > Palaemonidae > Palaemon > Palaemon carinicauda. The sequence goes on from NC_090769.1 coordinate 16,540,571, forward strand.
AATTATATATATATATATATATATATATATATATATATATATTATATATATTTTTATGTGTGTATGTGTGTGCGCGTATGTATACCAAACTTTTAGTTCACAAAGAACATGAGATGTACCACTTACTGATATACCAAAAGTTTTCTTTCGTAGGACTATTCAAAATACCGACAAATATAATGGCATGGCTTTCACAACGTGATTGTCATGGATATATTATAATCATCCAATCATTGATAAGAGTGTAATAAAAATGAATAATACATGAATAAATCAATACAAAACAGGATAGCTTAGAGCTATAAGGCGTCTACTAGGTCATACAAGTTTATCACCAAAGTTAGAAAAACATGTTACACGACGTGCGTGTGAGATATGTCTCCAAGGAGGTCAATATGAACACATGGAGGTCGATGGTACAATTCACAAGGTCAACCTATTCCAGGGGGTCAATATGACGCATATGAAGGACGAGAATCGACTGGATTTTAGAGGTCAAAAGGAAATTTTTAACAAATTAAAATAAATTTTCTAATAAGCATTTCTGATTTAAAAATAATTATGAGGCTTTACTTTTTTTTTAATCTTTTACCCTTCTTTAGTTACAAAAATAAACTAATATTAGACGTAATCACTTGGTTCTGAATGAATAACTTCCAATAATTCGATTCTAATAATGTTCTATTTTGCTTGGAATCTCCAGTATAAGTATTATTATTACTATTGACTTAATTGAAAATAATAATACTTTTTACTGTAATCAATGTTTTAATCAAGAATAATCATTATTGATATTCTTATTTACTAGTCAATTTTACGTTCCCGATGTAGATGGTCTAGAATCCTCGAAAGAACAATAAAGCTTAAACAGCTTTGCTTAAGTTATTCAATTTGTTTGATGATGATGACATGGCTGCTTAAACAGCTTTGCTTAAGTTATTCAATTTGTTTGATGATGATGACATGGCTTATTAAAGTAATAACATGTTTACCGTAAGATATTTGCCATCCGACAATACATCTAAATGAATACAATTACAGATACAAACAGGCATATATCAAGATCAAACGAGGCACATCTTCCCTTGAGACAAATACAGCTTTGCAAGATGTCAAAGTGAGACAAATGGGGCTGAGAACTATAACAGAGATGCCTCTGGAGCCAACTGTCAATACCGCTAACATACAATTGCCTTATTAAGATCATTACATTCGCTGCGACCCAACGTACGAGCAATCATCACTGGATATTGTGGGGATGAAATCTTCCGGCATATAACGATGAGTAAACAGTTTATATACATATGATGTAAGAGGAGAAGCGTAGGATTAGATATGATGAATTTTTCTTTAAAGACTTGATTAGTTGGTATCATACTTAATTTATTGAGATCGTAATCTCAAAACTTTTATTATTTTACCTCCTCCAGTTGCTTGACCTGCTTTGCGTCTCCTTTTTCCTTTTTCTTGCAAAACATACCTCTTTTGTAAATTCTTAATGTATTGCAGGGATTCAGAAGACTCGCAAAGGTTAGGTAAAACTGATAATTAACCTTTCCTTACCTACATATAAGAAGTTTCTCTTGCTATCCTATCTAAAAATATCTTCTCTAAGAAGTCTGTGGTCTAATAAGTTCATTCTTCTTTGTGGTCCACAAATAATTTTTCATATTAACGTTTAATGTCTACTGAGATACTGTCAAAACTAAATTTGATGGCGTTTCTACCACACACCAATAGCCTGGACTGCTTCTAGTCATAGTCTGTAAAATATTTTCAACCTTAATCTTAACCTGGTTCCATAAGTCATCAATAACGTATCGGGTTAAAAATCAGCACGTTGTGGCCACTCAAGTCTTTCACCAGTCTTCTACAGGAAAAAGAAGTGTGTGGCAAATAATGTGACATAAGGCTATCAATTTACAAGAATGCAATGACGTGACCTTCAACCAATTGTTACTAGTTGGAGGAAATTTAAAGAACAGGAAATGATACGACTGAGGAGAAAATTTGGAGAGAATACTCAAATCGACACAGATCCAGAGATCAATCAATTCAGAAGCCACGCCAACAACAAACTTGGATGTGGCGTGAGAGTCGCCCATCACTTTCTCACGATCCAGCTTCTGATGCGACAGTTTAATTTTTTTTACAGGGCTTTTGCTGTCTCTGAGCTAAAAGGAGCGGGACTGGCCGTATATATCAACTTCCATATGACCTTTATGAAAGTTAAATTTACTGTCATATGACCTTTAGGAAATTTAAATGTCACAATATTTAGTAATAAAGTGAGAAGTTTCTAATGATAGGTTCCTTTCGAAGAGCACCGGCGTTAATCAGGGTAACTGAATGATTCGTAGTTGTAGCACTGTAAAACCCACATTGTATTAACGCGCAGTATATTAATGTATCAGTGCTCATGGTATAAGCCTCATTCACTTGCTCTCAGGAGTATTATGTTCCACTGATAACTGACTTTCTAGTTGCCCAAGACATCCAGTTGGCCACAATTTCACAAATCTTCAACTATCGTTTACTTCACTTACTAGGTTCTATTTGCTCCATTTTCATCTTTACAAGAGGACTATGTCTGGCACTAAAGTGCAGTACATTACATCATTCCATTACAAAACTGATATGGGGTTATATTAAATAGATCCTCCATAATGCAGTATACAGCTGAATTATCAAAAGCACACATGCATTATGAAAACTCGTGAATTGTGCCAACGCTTAGAGTTTTGCCAAGCTACTGT
>NC_090769.1:16548326-16553326 GCF_036898095.1 Palaemon carinicauda
ATAAGGCATAATCAACATATTCTATCTAATTAATCAAGTGTTGTAAGAATAAATTCTAATGTTTTCCCGGCACACTAGAATCGGCGACAATTCATATTACAACACATTCTTCTCAAAGCTTAAGCCAAATTTACAATCTAAAAGATATATATATATATATATATATATATATATATATATATATATATAACATATATACACACACACACACACACATATATATATATATATATATATATATATATATATATATATATATGTGTGTGTGGGTGTGTGTTTTTGTGGGTGTGTGTTTGTGTGTGTATGTAGATATATTTCTTATCAGTACAAAAAGTAATTTTCAATGAATACCTTCCAAAACCTTTTTTTCAAATAACTAAGACAAGAACAAAACATTTAGTAATATTCGAAATGAAAGAAAGCAAAAATATTCTTCCACCCGCGAGAACAATTTCTCCCTCGACATTCACGAAATGAAACAGTGGAAGTCATCTGGCAGCGGACGCTGTCGTGCGTTTATGAGTGATAGCGAGCATGAAATAAGACGTGGCGTGTGGATAAAGCTTGCGTTCAGAAATCGTGTCTCACGCGCACAAAGCTTTTATTAGAAATATAGTATTGCAGGTATTGTCCTAAATTTCTGAACGGGATCTCTCTCTCTCTCTCTCTCTCTCTCTCTCTCTCTCTCTCTCTCTCTCTCTCTCTCTCTCTCTAAATTTACTTATTCTTGTTTCTCTCTGTCTCCAAACATGGTTTTCATGTTGACTTTTGACTGGAAAATTAACATACTATACATTGTATATTTTAAACACTCAAAGCTTTTAAAATGAAAACATAATGGGGTAATTAATAGTTATAATAAAGTACAAAACTAATATTGCAATTCCCACCAATAAAACAATAATGGAGAAGCATGATATCTAATTCTCACAAATAAAACAATGGAGAAGCATAAAATCTTAATTCTCACCAATAAAACGAAAATGGAGACGCGTAAAATGTAATCCCCCACCAATGTAAAAAAAAAAATCCAGAGAAGCATAAATTCCACAAGGAAATGCCATTCTCAGAACATCTTGAAACACGCCTAATCTGCTCAATCAACTCATACAAAGAATCGAATAGAACTTTAAAATACAAGTAAAGAAATTATTGATTAAATTTCAGGAAATTGTGATTAGAAAAAAATCGTTCCTTTCCTGTCAAAGGAAACCATTGGTGTTGAAACAACAACTAGGAAGGATTTCCCACCTATTTTTACCTTAAGATAATCGAGTGGTGGTTACTGTCACTAGAAACCGCAGTAATAAACAACAAAATTAGGGTAACACCAAAAGCACCGGATATTGCATAAAAATCTAGTGACTACAAACGTTACTTAAAATTCAACTTAACACCACTCTTTGTCTAGTTATTCTGAAAAGGTAAATTATTACCTACATAAATAACATACATCGTACAATGCTAGTGACATTAAAATTAATATCAGAAGCAGGTCTTCTTAATGTTATTTAACTTTTATAACATATTTACTTTTCTGGTTTTAATTTAATATTCTTTTAATCTTTATTTATGATAAACGATATCGGTGTCAATGACCTTCGATGTCAGGAAGCCAGAGAACTTCATACTTCATATCATTCAGTCATTCACACTAACAAAAAACTATATTTAGTTTAATCTGATAGAATATTTCTCGTAAGCTTCTTTGCCTTTTAATATCTTTTGACAAAACCTCAGAAGCCACAAATGAACTGATTATTATTCTATGCCACTTTGAAGTAGGAAAACTGGATTTCCTACTACTGGTTCGCGTACTTTTCGATTCGTATATAATCTCATCGTATTTACTCTACTTAAAAATTATTTGGCTTCACTTCCTATTTAAATGGACTACGCAATCACTGTTTCTTTATATGGATTCAAAGGATAAGGGTACAGGGAGTCAGACACCGAAAAACCTGAGTTCCTGAATCAGTGAATATAATTCCACATTGGAAAGTCTGTTAATGGGATTTAACATAGCGCGTATCGTAAATCTCCCTCAAACTTTCTGACTACTTTGTTTGCTTTATATTCACAGCGACAGAAAATCTCTCTCTCTCTCTCTCTCTCTCTCTCTCTCTCTCTCTCTCTCTCCTCTCTCTCTCTCTCTTCTCTCTCTCTCACACACACAAACATTATATATATATATATATATATATATATATATATAAATATACATATATATATATATATATATATATATATATATATATATATATATATATATATATATATATATATATATATATTTCTGAATGTGTGCGTTTGTGCTTACATATAGAAATATTCACGTGTACACATGGCCTAGAAAACAAGTTCGTTGCATATGCAGATGAGGCTCCTCTCTTTGCATCAATTCTGTTTTATTATTCCATCTGACTTTCTTGAATCCTTTAATAGAAATCTAACTAAAATTGGTGCATGGGGCAAATTGTGGGGCATGAAGTTGAAACCTAACAAAACTGAAAGTATGTTTGTAAGTATGTCCAGGACAGTGGCTCCTCAACATCCAGACCTCACCATTGATAATGTTTCTTTAACTATATACGTATGTACGACTCGTAAAATCTTAAGTGTGATTCTTGGTAGAAAATTTACTTTTGAGAAACACATTCGGTCTGTTTTTTCTTCAATTGCAGAAAAAAATGGCTTATTGAGTCTCTAAATACTTTCCGTGACAAATCTATTCTGAAGAAGTGTTTTAATTCCTCCCTTCTGCATTGTTTGGAGTATTGTTCTGCTGTCTGATTTCAGCGGAAGAATCTCATCTTAATTTGTTGGACAAGAATTTGCGTTCTATTGAATTTTTCATCCCTGACCTAGATATGAATCTTTGGAGCCATCGTCCAGTTAGTTCTTTATGCATGCTGCATAAGATTTATCATAACTGTGACCATCCTTTGCATTCAGATCTTCCCAGATAGTTCCATCCTGCACACAATACTAGTTATGCAGTTAATTCTGGCAGTCATACCTTCTTCATCATAAATCTCAATCCTACATAGTATTCTAGAAGTTTTATTCCATCTATAACGAAAATGTGGAATAATTTTCCTAATCAGGCAGTTAAATTGTTGAAACTTCGAAGTTCAAACTTGCAGCGAGTGTTTTTATGCAAGCTAGGAATGCTGGGTTTGGAGGATCCTATAGGTCTACCTGGCGAGTCACCAGCAGCCTATGCCTGCCCCTCCTTGGTCCTAGCTTGATGGAGAGGGGCTTGGGCGCTGATCATATGTATATATGGTCAGTCTCTAGGCAATTATCCTCCAAGGCCATTGTCACTGTCCCTGGCCTCTGCCATTCATGGGTGAACTTTAAGCCTTTAAACTGAATGAAAGTTTAGAAAAAATTCTTTGGTTTGAATAACTTTAATGGAGAGAAATTTAAATTACAACGTATTCCTTCGAAATAAAGCACAACCTAAAATCATTAGATAGTACAAAAGCAGTGATAATGTTGAAGAAAAACAAACCATACAAATTCTATACAATCTCGAGAAAATCACATATGACAAACTGAAATCGAAACACCAGGGAAAAAAATTAAACTTGTTTGTGCGGAGTTACGGAAAAAAATCATATTTTATGTATTTGACAACAATGGCAGGAAACTAGAATAAATCAGACTTTTGTCCAGTGGAAAAATCCAAATAGAATCCTATTTCTAAACTAATATTTCATCCCAGAGGCGATTATTTTCATGCTGTCAAATGGCCCTGGAAACGTTGTCAGTTATTGAATTCTCTCTCTCTCTCTCTCTCTCTCTCTCTCTCTCTCTCTCTCTCTCTCTCTCTCTCTCTCTCTCTCTCTCTCTCCTTAATGGTAGTTCTTCTCTTAATGTGGAGTATCGATGGCACTTAAAGTTAATTCCATAATTAAGTGATTGAACCAACCTTGTAATCAAAGTAAAAATCCTGAGAACCATAACACTAAAGTACAATTGAACACATTTAACACATTCTCCTTAAACAAAATCAAAATCAAACAGAAGGAAAAAAAATCCGATAGAAAGCAGTTTGTAGAATACCGGACATGCCACATAAATTAAGCCAGACTGGTCCCTCCCCCACACATGTAATACGGGTAACGAAGTATTTTTACTAAAGTTACAGTTGTGCAATTTCAAATTAGGTTCTAATAATAATATGGAACATAATTCTATAGATAAGGATACAAATAGAAAGATATATAAGGTAATACTGTATCTGTTACGCCCAGTTTTAAGCGAATAAATATTCTCAGAAAAATTTATATAAGCCCAATATCTTTGGGCTACCTATATTTCACATGGTTAGTACTTTAGGAGATAAAATTTGGGAAAGAAGAAACCAGTTTTAGGATGTTTGGCATTGACTAAAAATATGCTAATTAACTGTCGCAGTTAAAATCTAATTAATGGTCTTTCATATGACCTACTCAGGGATGGCTCATATTTATAACAATAAACTCTTCACTACTACTACTAATACTACTACCATGCAATCATTATTAGCAATCATCTATCTTTTTAAGTTTTCACTGAAAATAATGTTGTGGTGGCCTATGTGGTAACGTCCCTGACTGGTGAACGCCAGACTGGGGTTCGAGTCCCGCTCAAACTTGTAAGTTTCTTTGGTCACTGCAACCTCACCATCCAAGTGAGCTAAGATTGGGGGGGTCCCTATAGGTCTATCTGCTGAGTTATTAGCGGCCATTGACTGGCCCTCCTTGGTCCTGGCTTGGGTGGAGAGGGGGCTTAGGCGCTGATCATATGTATATATGGTCTGTCTATAAGACATTATCCTGCTTGATAGGGCAATGTCACTGTCCCTTGCCTATGCAATTCACAAGTCACCTTTAAACCTTTAGAAAAAAAAAATCATATGATGGAAAAACTGAACTTGGAGTGGTTACAACATTAGCGAAAGAAAAATAACAAATCTCGGTAAATAGAAACAAATAGTTGCAAATGAAAAT
>NC_090769.1:16558326-16565826 GCF_036898095.1 Palaemon carinicauda
AGGTTTTGGTGTAAGCGGCCATGTATGTGAAAGGAGAATGTATTCTCCCCTGAGATGAACAAAAAAGTATTTTCATAGAACTACTGTATAGACCAGTGGTTCCCAACCTTTTTTCTGTCATTTCCCCCCTGCACCCAGTTCAACCATCCAGATTTCCCCCTTCATTCCCCCGCCCAGCCCTCATGTCCACTCACCTGCCTCAGAAATGGGCATGATATTCCAATTCTCCCCTTGAATATCATGTCAGTGAGAACTGATATGATCATATCACAATTGAATGGCTAACACCAAATTACCGCACGTACTATGTGGACATTTTCCGCTTGTTTTAGTTAGTAGATAGTGTAATTATTTCCCCCCTGGAAGCTTCAAATGTCCCCACAGGGGGAAATTTCCCCCAGGTTGGGAACCACTGGTATAGACAGAATCATTCGCAAGGTTCGCTCGGGATCGCTTTGCTGCATGAGCACGCTCTGAATTTCTCACCGAGTCCTTTTGTGTCTTTATCCCTAAAGGCTATTTGCGTTGTACTTCCCTGTACCCAAAACCCTTGACAAATCCCTTGGTGTATAATTCTAGACGCAATCACGTTGGACCTCACTCGTACCCTGTGTAACATTTACCTATTTTGAAAGCAGGCCCGTGGGAATTACTTCCAGGGTAAATCATGACCGTTTTCCTTCTGATATCATTATTAAAAAGTCATTCTATATCCCAAAAATGACTAAATGCAGTTTACCGCAAATACTTAAAAAGCAAATTTTTCCTATAAGAATAAAAACCAATAAAAAGTATTGCACAGAAGCGGTAAGTAACTTTACCTATTTTGAAAGCATCCCGTGGGAATTACTTCCAGGTAAATCATGACCGGTTACTTTAGATATCATTTTTAAAAAGTCATTTTATATCCCAAAAATGACTAAATGCAGTTTACCCGCAAATACTTAAAAAGCAAATTTTTCCTATAAAATAAAAACCAATAAAAAGTATTGCACAGAAGCGGTAAGTAACTCCACCTGCAGAGCGACCTCTGCAACATCAATAAAAGCGAGGCATAACTTTTAATATTATCCTCATTCCCTTCGGCCGTACTGCATCGGCATCAAGGCCAATGTCGAGAAAGACAACGTCGCTACAAGAACATATTCGGGTTACTAAAACTTTCATCGTTTCTGGCATACTGAAACATTCAAGAGACACAGACTCGGACACATATACACCCACACGATCATGAATACCAAGCGCGACGCTGTCACAAACCAGTAAACTAGGGGGGGGGGGGGGGGAGTTGGGTGGAGGGGGTTCAAGTCTCCTTTATATCGACGTAATTTTTTTCTGCAATACAGCAACAAGGGTTAACTACATCGGGGGGTTTATTGTTATTATTATTACTAGTGCTTACCTGAATTTATTCACAAAACACCTTTCCTTTTTCACACACGTGATGGTTGTCATTTTGTAATTGTGACTTCTAGGAAATACAGGGAACCAAAATCAGCGTAATGGCTACATTATTATGTCTTTCACCCTAAGATCGTAACAAACCTTACTTCTGAATTTTAGTCTTATGCATGGATTATTATTATCATAATTTCTATTATTAATGCCAACACTCTTAATAAAATAATCTCCATTTGTGCTAAAAGAAAATATGAAAAGAAAATATCAAATGTTGCTGAATACTCAAAATCATATCGCTCGAAAGTTCATCGGTCACATCCCTGAGTTATAATTAGCCTTGAGAGGGATACATCGAGATGGTCTTATGCTGCATTCAGTAAGGGGCTGAACACCAGCTATATACAAATATTTACTTTAGATTTTCCAAAAAGGAAAACAAAACTTTTATCGCCACAAATTTATGAATAAAATATTTCTTCTCGGCTGCTGACAGAAGCTGATTTCTTGTTTTATAAAGTTCCAGATACTTTTTTTTTTTTAAACTAATAGATAAAATTAATTTCTTTAAAGGAAACTTAGAAAAAAAGGAAAAAACAATATTCCCCTGATTTCCTCATCAAACAATGATGTATGGTTGATCAAACTACATAAATCGAAAGTGGAGAGAGAGAGAGAGAGAGAGAGAGAGAGAGAGAGAGAGAGAGAGAGAGAGAGAGAGAGAGAGAGAGAGAGATCTAAACACACTATTCGCAATTTAGGATTTCTGTCAATAGAAACAAGTCAATTCAATATTCGCTTGGAACTTCTCGGTAATTTGTATCTAGCTCAGCTCTATTTATTTACGAAACATAAACTATTACTATTTATATACAATTACTAGGTATGCCTTTTGTTTATTTTATATTGCATGCAAACATTTAGTGCCGTACACCCTTTAATAGCCAGGGACATCTGACATTTTTATAATGATGCAGGAAAAAATAAATAGTAAATAATGTATTTTAAATGTATCACTATTGTAATCCATAAAATGCCACGTTACGACTGCAGTCTCCTTATACCGAAGAACATTATCCATAAAACTATTCTTGTTTCCGACTGCCAGAAAACTGACTATGCCATCATTTTGGAATGCATTTATGAATTTTGAGCTATACTAGATAGTCTGGCATTGGGGTCTGTGAAGCCATTCAGCACACAAGAGCAACTGTGAAAAACCAAGCAGTTGTTCTATGAAGTAAACGGTAGAAATAGGACAGCAAGATGGGAAAAAGGAAGAGAGAGAACAGGAAAAGCAGAAGATATAACAAGTGCACCTAGGGCCAACCGAAAGAACGCTGCCTACAGTACAACGCGTCAGGTGAACTGACGGCACTATAGTCCATTTCTTTTAGCGATGCATATTTGCACCGACTCGCAGCGGTGCCCTTTTAGCTCGGAAAAGTTTCGTGATCGCTGATTGGTTGGAATTATCTCGTCCAACCAATCAGCGATCCGGAAACTTTTCCGAGCTAAAAGGGCACCGCTGTCCAACCAATCAGCGATCCGGAAACTTTTCCGACCTAAAAGGGCACCGCTGCGAGTCAGTGCAAATATGCATCGCTAAAAGAAATGGACTATAGTGCCCCCTATAGGTCCATCCTGTTGCTTCTAATTAAAAATATATGAGAACAATAACAACAGAACCGCAAATTTAACATTTCTCGTTGAAAAATATTTGGAAATGAGGATCAGATTCGCAATTTATAGTACATTTCATGGCATACCTAGTAAAGTTAGATTCAATAAGTAGAATCTCTGCTTCCCGTCTTTAGAAAGAATTTTCCTATAGTAATTCACACCATATAATAATTGACAATGAATGTAAACTAGGACAATTACAAAACGCAAAATAAAGGAATAAAAATCACCAGCGATGAAAAACCTATTTTATAAATAAATGGGCTTCCTCCAGAAAATTCTATGAGCCAGAAGAAAATGAGATATTCTAATGAACTATAAACATAACTGTATGAAATAAATACGACGAACACAAAGTTTACTCGATACAAAAACGTTACATGAACAAAAGGAACACTGAAATATAGGAAATGATAAAGGCCAAAACAACCATAGATTAACTTTCAAAACGTAAACAATAAACCAAGTTCTTTCTTTCTCGATGTAATTAACACCAATAACCTCCCTTCTAAAAAAAGATGAAAGATCTATAATAGCTTTCTAGTTTTTGTGAACTTTGAGCTTCCATCTTCAAAGCTTTGAAAAAGCTGCAATATACCAGCTGGTGCAAGTGGTTGTGTCAGTAATTAGCAGGAATGAAAAATAGGATCGATTAATGAAATCCTACAGGAAATATGTCATCTCCATATTTCGTCTCATTAGCACGGATATTACAGCAGACACAACGAAAATTACAGCATAAAAGAAAATTAGTATATACGCTATATTGCTTTTAATATTAAACAGCAAACTGACGACTGCTTCAATTAGTAGCTCGTATTGACAAGCTAATAAATGCGAAAATGTCTTTACTACCGTGTAAAGTGAGGTGGATAGAAATAATAATTTGTCATAATTTATCAACACCATGACGCATCAAATTAAAGAAAATTATACTATATGGCAAGCAAATAAAAATACATTGAAATTCCTCTATAGCTGCTATCCTATACTATTGCTCTAGATCTAGAAAGTCTTAAATTCCTCCAACCCAAGAAGGGTTCTGGAAGTGACTGTAAGCCCCCATTAGATTTCAAGTTACGGTATACTGGAGTTTTCGAATTACTCGTATACTGTGAAATCGAACAAGCACTCTAATCTGGAGGAGACAGGGCTTCACATAAAACTTGAAATTTACAAACGCACTGGTGATTTTAGAAACTGAGTTTAGAGAGTAATATATACCATGTATATATATACTGTATATATATATATATATATATATATATATATATATATATATAGATATATATATATAGATATATATATATATATATAGATATATATATATATATATATATATATATGTATATATATATATATATATATATATATATATATATATATATATATATATATATATACTTGAAGATGAGAAGCATAACAAATCAGAATCTAAAACCTCAGAATACGAAGGTAAAGAAATTAGGTTTTCTGGAAGCGTCATTATTTATTGCCAAAGGTAAGAGTATTAAATAAACTATCTCTCTCTCTCTCTCTCTCTCTCTCTCTCTCTCTCTCTCTCTCTCTCTCTCTCTCTCTCTCTCTCTCTACCAAATTTCAGAAACAACGTTAAAATACCATTTCCAATAAACTTTACATTATTCTACATTGCACACACATAACAAAAATAGCATAAAAAGATCCATCCATATTTTCTTTATTTGTCAAACCACTAAAAAAAACAAATAGAAATCAACTCAACGGATAAGATTGTTTCCATCCCCCATTAAAACTCAATTTCCAGGACATCAATACGCATTGTTAGGAACAATTCCAATGATGATATTATTTTCCAGTCTTTTTATTGGAGAAAACAATTATAATAATAAGCAAATGCATTACAAAATACTCGTCATTAGCATAATCATTATATCCACCAAACAAACAAGCAAACTATATTTACTCTATTACGAATCATTAGGTAAAAGTTATGATTCTTTTTTTCAAATTTCCGCTGGCTCATACCAGATGTTTCCTATGTTAAAACTGAACAGGACACTAATTAAAATCCATAAATATAAAGGATCAATAGACCTCCAGTGCGGGAGGGAATGAGCCATAGTCTAGGTGTGTGTGCGTGTGTGTACGAGTGCGTCTGTATGTATGTATGTATGTATGTATATACATATGTATATATAAAGATATATATATATATATACATATATATATATATATATATATATATATATACATATAAAGATATATATATATATATTATATATATATATACATATAAAGATATATATATATATATATATATATATATATATATATATATATAGATAGATAGATAGAAATATATGTGTATATATATATATATATATATATATATATAATGTGTTTGTGTATACATATATGCGTACAGCTCACAGGAACACATGATACTCAGACACAATAATGTACATGATACACATGATTAGTAATAATACTAATTATCTAGGGTAGAAGATACAACACATTAGGATGAAATTTCCTGGGGAGATGACTGAAAGAAAACAAGATAAAATCACAGTTATATGCAGAGATTCTTAACATAGCTTTTATGCAACGAAAAGATGAGACAGGATGTGCGTACATGATCTAGGTACGCGGAGAAACTGAAAATCCCGTTTATTGATTAAAGAGAGAGAGAGAGAGAGAGAGAGAGAGAGAGAGAGAGAGAGAGAGATAGAGAGAGAGAGAGAGAGAGAGAGAGAGAGAGAGAGAGAGAGAGAGAGAGAGAAATATTTGGCTGGAAAGATAAATACCTACAGAGAGTATCTTTTTGGATCACTTAGGGGGAAGGAGGAAGAGGAATGCAGAACTACTTCTGGAGGAAAAAAAAGAAAAAAAGTTTAACGAAATATCAGAATGCAATAAATGCAGGGGTTTAAAAAGGGGCAGGAAGTCGATTACCATTTGATGGAATGGGGATTATTATTAATATTATTAAATGGAAGAGATTTACCAGCCCCGTGAATCAAGATCGACTCTTAGAGAGGCTGGTCACGGAATGGAGATTAAAGTTATGACGGCTATGTTCCACGAGCAGGTGCAAGAATGCTGTCAAATAATCAAGAGGGAAAGAAATCAATTTTTTTTTTATTTCTGTCATCTCCGAAGCGCTCAATTCTTCCGCTCTTCAGGAAAACCCACCTTCCGCTAACAATAATAATAAAATATACAACAACTGCATCAATAATAATAATAATAATAATAATAATAATAATAATAATAATAATAATAATAATAATAATAGTAACAAATTAGCAGTTTTCCATTTTATGTTGCCTCAAAATACGATCGAAGCATCATCTAATCACAAAGAAGATGAAGGAAAGCTATGAAAATCAAAATAATACAGGTCAATGGTGAAAAGGGGCAAGTAGCCAAGATAGGCATAAAAACACATGAAAAAAATTGCCAACTTGACATCTACACGGCATTTTATTTAAGATAATGAATTCCATTATCACACCAAAGAAATAGAACAATAAGTATAATCAATACGAAATGTCCACATAAAACAACAATGATTCGACGAAAGACTAATAAAACGAGCAGCAAAGCGATCATCACACTAGGCTGCGTAGCATTATAGCACCGAATTGTAGGCTATAATTCGTGCCTAAATCTCATTAATATTCCACTTATACTCTACACTTCTCTTATTTATGTTTTTCATATTTTTTCACAAAAAACATTTGCGCGCCTTTAATCAGCTTCACCTAATATAACATATGACTAATTTTTGCTTTACGTCATGAAGACCGTCCAAGGTCTGTTTCGCTCCTTCCACTGTAATTCGTCACCGACAACATAACGTTGTTAGCCATCTCTGTAGGTCAGTGAGAAAGGGCTTTGCCCTCTCCCGACAAAAAATTCATAAATAGCGTTACTTTGTTATAAGGTCAGTCTCTCCTTTTTGTCTATATGGGCTTCTCGAAAGAGCAAAAAATCGTGATGGTATCAAGCCATATTGTTCTAACAACATATTTCTCATGGCGTGGAAAAATTGGTGGTTTTGTTAGGAGAATGGTCATTAAAACGGACAACCTTCAAATTAAAATATGGCATGGAGGTTTTTCAACTCCCAAACGTAATAGAGATAAATGTCCGATAGCATTTTTTCCTTCTAGATATAATGAATCTAAATATTCACTTGCTCAAATCTAAGCAATTAGCGTAATATTGGGGGAAAACAAGCTGAATACATAAAATCACTGAAAACAGTAAATCTCTCTCTCTCTCTCTCTCTCTCTCTCTCTCTCTCTCTCTCTCTCTCACACACACACACACACACACACAAACAATGTGTTTATAACTGTTCTAAAAATATAAGTTAGTACCGTAATACTCATCTATAAATACACTTGATTTCCTTAATACGTCTCATTA
>NC_090769.1:16575826-16620826 GCF_036898095.1 Palaemon carinicauda
CCCCCTTCCCGCTGGCAGGGCGGGGCTCCCCCCCTTCCTGCTGGCAGGGCGGGGCTCCCCCCCTTCCTGCTGGCAGGGCAGGTCTCCCCCCTTCCCGCTGGCAGGACGGGGCTCCCCCTTTCCCGCTGGCAGGGCGGGGATCTCCCCTTCCTGCTGGCAGGGCGGGGCTCCCCCCTTCCCGCTGGCAGGGCGGGGATCTCCCCTTCCTGCTGGCAGGGCGGGGCTCCCCTCTTCCCGCTGGCAGGGCGGGGCTCATCCCTTCCCGCTGGCAGGGCGGGGCTCCCATCTTCCCGCTGGCAGGGCGGGGCTCATCCCTTCCCGCTGGCAGGGCGGGGCTCCCCCTTCCCGCTGGCAGGGCGGGGCTCCCCCCTTCCCGCTGGCAGGGCGGGGCTCCCCCCTTCCCGCAGGAAGCACGGGGCTCCCCCCTTCCCGCTGGCGGGACGGGGCTCCCCCCTTCCCGCTGGCGGGACGGGGCTCCCCCCTTCCCGCTGGCCGGGCGGGGCTCCCCCCTTCTCGCTGGCGGGGCAAGCCTTCCCCCTTTTTGCTGGTGGGGCCGGTTCTCCCCTTCCCGCTGGCGGGGCACGGCTCCCCCTTCCCACTGGCAGGGCGGGGATCCCGCCTTCCCGCTGGCGGGGCGGGGCTCCCCCATTCCCGGTGGTAGGGCGGGGCTCCCCCCTTTCCGCTGGTGGGGCCGGGTTACCGCTTCCAGCTGGCGGGGCGGGGCTCCCCCCTTCTCGCTGGTGGGGCGGGGTTCCCGCTTCCAGCTGGCAGGGCGGGGCTCCCCCCTTCCCGCTGGCAGGGTGGGGCGAGGTTCCCCCTTCCCGCTGGTAGGGCGGGGCTCCCCCCTTCCGGTTGGCAGGGCGGGACTCCCCCTTTCCCGTTGGCAGGGCAGGGCTCCCCCTTTCCTATGGTAGGGCTGGGCTCCCCCTTTCCCTCTGGCAGGGCGGGGCTCCCCCCTTCCCGCTGGCAAAGTTTAGCATATATATATATATATATATATATATATATATATATATATATATATATATATATATATATACAGTATATATATGCGTGTGTGTGTGTGTGGTTATAATATATGTGTATATATACAGCGTCGTGTTTATATCCCCCACTTACATAAAACTCAACTTCAAAATAAATATCATCTTGAGAAACATTACAAGTTCAATTCTCTAGAGCCATGATGTTCGTGAAGTGAATCTTTATCTCACTAAGAGTTGGAATTGTTGAAAGACAAAAAGGCAAGAATGGAAGTAATAGGAAGTAATAATGTTGTTTCTGGAAGGGTTGCAAGATTTCGGTAGGTTTGAATAAATGGATAAATTCCAGGAATTTAGAAGATAAGAAGAACTAATTACGTTTGATAAATCCAAAGAAATATCTTGCGATTCCAAATTATAAAGGGGCTCAGAGCGCGGGCCAATATTCATCTCGTCAGAACTCTCAAAATTTACGTCTTGGTCCAATTATTATTATTACTATTGTTATTATTATTATTATCATTATTATTATTATTATTATTATTATTATTATTACTATTATTACCTCTGCCAAGGAGGACATGTTTTCACCTCTGTCTATTTGTTTGTCACCAACCTAACTCAAAAAGTATCGGGCAAATTTTGACCAACGTACTACAAATATATTAAAAACGATGTATTCAGGCCGAATCTCTCTCTCTCTCTCTCTCTCTCTCTCTCTCTCTCTTTGAATGTCTGTTAGGCCGGCATAACTCATGTATGGTGTTTTTTTTATTATTATTTTACATCGAACCATAGCTGAAAGTACTTTTTCTTTCATCGGTGACTTGAACAAGACTAATGTCGAAATAATCTAATGTAGCTGTTAACGGAAGGAAATGTTTAGCAGCGATACTCCAATAATTTCTACATGATTTTGCGGATTCATGATATATATATATATATATATATATATATATATATATATATATATATATATATATACATATATATACATATATATATATATATATATATATATATATATATATATATATATATATATATATACACACGTGTGTGTATGTGTATTCAGTATTTGCAGCGGATATTCGAAACGTCAAATGATAAAACAGAATGAAATATGGCAACTCGATTTGAAAAATTTTAATGCTTTCACTAGCAAAAACACCCCTTTGCTGTCTTTGATTCGCTAAGGTTGGAGAGGGCTCCGCCCATTTCATAGTAGTAGTAAGAAGCGCAACACCTTTTCTGTTTTGTCATGGGAACACTAGAGACATCTGACGAAAGATTTCCCCCGGGTGTCGGCGTTCTTTTTATTCTAACTGTACCTTTAATTCTGTAGGGAATCTCTACAAAAATATCTTCATTCAACAGATTTTTTGCTGATTTGGGCTTTTTTTTCAAAAGGCTCAACTAAGATGAGATCGGTATTATAGAATCTAAGCCATCAGACCCACCACTACTGTCGGGGAGGTCATTCAGTGTTACTGAGAAGCAAACGAGGGAAAATCCCCAGATGCACTGCGCACTAAAAGTTCAAAGTTGGACAGAAAACATGAAGAAAGGAAGTGGGAATGGAGGTAAGGTAGGAGGCTTTAAGTGTTAGCACCAAGCGGTTGAAGGTATGCTGCAAAGACCCTTTAGTAATGCCTACAGTGTAACTGCTGTAAGTGAACCACAACTACTCCTCCACCTTTTATCCCTTTTCTCATTGTAATGTGTCATCTATATATCTTACTTGAACGCTGCGCCGTTCCGCAAACAAACAAAAATATAATTGACTTTCACTTGGCTAGTTTTCCTTATTCCTTGACTGTTCTTATCCTTCAACCAAACACGTAGCAGAAACACATAAAACGATCTAATTATACAGATAAATAGAGACTAGACATGAATTCCTGTTTTACTGATGTTCATAACATTCTCTCCAGGAAGGTTTTGATTCTATTTTGTCAAAATTTCTCTTTGCTTTGTATCTCAAGAGCGTAATTCCAATAACTGTTAAAAAAAAAAGAATGGTGGCGAAACAATAACATATAAAAATACATATCAATATACAAAAGCAAATAATTTACTATTTTCTCTTTAATATACAGTAAATCAGCATAATTTCACATGCTAAAAAGAAGCATTACTTAACATGATAAAAAAGACGGAAAGTGTCTCATGAAATTCATACTGTACACGAAAGTTAGACCCGCAATTAAATAGCAAATTAAGACTCAAAGAATCTCGCAAACACTGCCAACTTCCCCTTACACAGGTCCCAGAGATAATCGATAATAAAAGAACTTCTCGGTACTTTCGTTTTGGTCAGGAACCATCCATCAATCCACCAACGGACAATATAACAAATTTTAATAATTATAAATGTATATTTCCCCATAAAAAAATAGACACGACGAGAGGGCAAGTCATTCAGTCCACCTTGAATTATACGTGAAGAATAAAGGTGAAACATTAAACACCATGAAATAAATAGTTACTCATAGGACTTAGGATATTTGAATAATCACGAGTTATACATAACTGGCCCATTAAATAAAAAAGTCTGTCGGCTACAAAAATCTCCAGTCATGAAGACATAATCCCCATCAGAACTAGGGCTTAAAAACTTTTCAACACAATTATATTCGATTCATCAGGAACATTAAGAATATATACATCATATACATCAAAGGCAAGTTAATGGTTTATTAGATAGTACACTAGTGTATGCGACCCGTCAAAAGTGACGGCCAAATATTTATAGATATGCACACGTCACACACATACCAGGGTGTGACTACTCCCTATCCAATACCCGAAGGACGGGGAGAGCTGAACGTGACCGGATATATATATATATATATATATATATATATATATATATATATATATATATATATATATATATATACAGTATATATATATACATATATATATATATATATATATATATATATATATATATATATATATATATATATACATATATATATAGTCAGGCACTTGCTCTTTATTTTATAGAGGAGACATAAATAACAGAAAGCAAAATAATAAACATTAGCTTAGTTTAAACAGTTCGTTATCACCATAACATCAGATCATTAATACTATTACCATAGCCATATTAAATAGTCAACTACAAAAGCGGCCTTTTTTGCTGGAAGTAAAACAGCACTATAATAAAAATAACAACTAAAAGTTATCTTGTTAAATTATAAAAGCAAATGAATCTTGTCACAGGATGCAACGCGATGTGGAACGGAAACATCTATCCTGAAGTTTCCTAACATTGAATATCTGATAATTCTGCCACATCATGATTTCCTACATTCGTTTGAAGTTAGTTTGTATCTTATTTCTTCCTGTATTAATAAATATTTCAAATACGACAAGATTATATCAACATTCAATATTATGCTCAAGAACTGCTCCTAAGATAAATTCCTTCAGTATAAGGTTTTGTTTCTTGTTATATGCTTCGAGTCATTTGATACGTTGTCATCATTTCATATCATAGCAAAAATAATTGTTTTGACTCGTATCAATGGTATCAAGGACAAATAATTTTTGAGCTTTGCTTTGGGGAATAAATATTTTCTCTTATCCACAGCGACAATAAATATCAACAACCGAATTCATTAAAATTTAACAATGTGACTAGATCCCCAGATGTACCACATAAGCTTCGACATTTTCTGTTTCTAACAGGAGAGAGTTAGATAACAGACAAAGCGGAACTGAATAACCTATTTGTAGTATCGAAATACTCAGTCAATATTATGCCAGGTTAACTCTATTTATCACAGAAAATTATATTGTTCAAACAATACCAAATATCCGTCTTAATGTATCCGACTAAAGAAGCTAATACAACGAACTGCAGTATTACGGAAACATTTATCCTATCCGTTCTTGATACTGCCGTTAATCTAGAATAATAATATGTATTATTTCCTTCGCTGCTGATTTCTGTATACACATTTTTTTTTTTGAGGAGTAACGACGAAAGTATCGCCTTCGATACATCAGCAAGATATGTCACTGTGGGAAGGGAACAAAATTACTGGATTGGGAGACAATTCATTATCTGGAATCGTTACTTAAGTCTTTCGAATGGTTATGGAACAGGAAACGAGATCCAGGAAAGAGGAGGTAGGCAGGCGAGTTGATGAAATTTATAATAAAAGCAAATATAAAGCTGAAATGAAGGCAGTTACAAATACTGACACCGCCAAAAAGAAAAAGAGAAAAAATCTTGATTAAGAATAAGACAGAGACCATATATTTCGGCATAAAATGCTTATTTACTTACTAGAAGAACAAACAGCCAAAGACAAATATGGCCACAAGATTTTCTCATTGCCCTGGAACATTCACCCCTTGGTCTTGAGACTATAGAACTTGATCGCAATTTTTTAGGCTCAACCTTAATTGCTTCTCCCTATTCAGTAATGAAGCAGCACTAACCAAGAATAATTTACTATATATATTGAAAATTTGCTCTTTCTGTGAAATCCTGGTTCTAAACTAGATAAACACCATACACTTCATGGTTATAAAAGTGGTATGCGAGATGCCAAACATGAAACTAAAAGAATGTTCAGTGGAATGAAAAGCAGGTTAAATGTATTCAAGATAGGTCGTAAAGATGTTGACACTAGGGTTTCACACACACACACACACACAGAGAGAGAGAGAGAGAGAGAGAGAGAGAGAGAGAGAGAGAGAGAGAGAGAGAGAGAGAGAGAGAGAGAGAGAGAGAAATTTCATGGCTATTTTTTGAAGAACCAATAATTAAAGATTTTTTCGTTATGACAGTACTCAGCTTTCTTTAAAAGTCTGAATAACAGTACAACTCTTTTGCACACGCGCAAGCTCACGCACATTTTATATATATATATATATATATATATATATATATATATATATATATATATATATATATATATATATATACAAATTCACAATATAAATATATATCTTTATAAAAGAGTATATATAAAATAGCACCTCGGGTTACGAGTTAAATTCATTCTACGAGCGAGCTCGGCAACTTAAAAGGCTCTGATTTTAAAACAGTTTTTACCATGATAAATCAATGAAATTCCCTCGTTACATCACAGTAGTCCATGAATAAATATATACACTATACTCAATTTTTTTTAATGAGGCGCATTTGCCCCAACTCGCATCGGTGCCCTTTTAGCTCTGAAAAATTTCCTGCTACCTGAAAGTTAGAATTATCTTGTCCAACCAATCAGCAAGCAGGAAACATTCCCGAGCTAAAAGGACACCCCTGCGAGTCGGTGCAAATCTACCTCGCTAAAAAGAATTGACTATAGTTTCTCTTGGTTTTTACATGGTGATTATTGTACAAATTATAACCCATAACAACAGAAATAAATGAAACTTAAAAATCCTCAATAAACTAGAGGGTCACTCAAAGCAGTCTTATTTTGCTCTTAACTCCATTCCATTCTTGTATTTCTATGTATTTTCTTCCAAATCTAATGGATTTTTCCTTGGGTCACAGCCCACATTTCACCAAGTTTTGTTGAAATTGGTTCAGTAGTTTTTACGTAATGTTGTTCACAAACAAAAAATACACTAACAACATATTGGCCATTTACTTAACATTGTGAATATTTTCAAAGTACTGCTGTATACTTGTAATTTTATGTACTTTATCGAAAATGTTACAGATTCATCTTTAGGTCATATACATCATAACAACCAAGTTTGGGCAAAATCGGTACATTAGTTTCCGTGTAAAGTTGCTCACAAGAAAACAAACAAACAAATAAATAAATAAAAAACAGATGGGTGAATACATACCCATCGCCAAATCTTTAATTTTGGCGATGGCAAAAAAGAAATGATTTACAAATTAACTCCCACTTTACTTTTGAGGAGAGTTTTGGCTGGCATGAAGAAGGAGAGAGAGGATGAGGAAGAGGAGAGGTTTACTGCCCTTCATGTAACTTCTGGAAAATATCCGAAGTTCTCTCTCTTAAACAACATTTACCCAATAACTGAATTACTAGATTTACACATTCTGGACACTTGCTCATAATTTTCTACTCTTTCACTTAATGTGGACAAGGAAACTCTCAAAGTTTTTTATGCTCTTTCACTCAATGTGGACAAAGAACCTATCCAGAGACGATAGTTTTTGCCTATATTTAATATGGAAAGGAGAGATTGCATTGTTAAAAAATAGATTTGCTGCTCGCCCTCCTGAAGCCTTATCTAGGTGAATACAGTGCGTGAATGGTGTTTGGGCACTGTGTGGCTCTGCTTTTTTGCATCGCATGATTGCCTTGTACGTAGTTGTCCAAAAAAAGGCCGGTACGAAGTTAAATTTCTGTTTGCAGCCCAACGTTATACTTGTAACCAAATTCAAATCTTATGAAAAAATGCATGCTTTTTTCCAAATTACTCGTATTCAAAATTACCTGTAACCCGAGGTTCTACTGTATATATGTATGCGTGTGTGTATATATATACATATATATATATATATATATATATATATATATATAGTGTATATATATATATATATATATATATATATATATATATATATATATATATATATATATATATATATATATATATATATACAACAACAACAAATGCAACCGTTTCTAGTCCATTGAGGGGCAAGATATGATTTTGATAATTAGATATGTAAAGGTATATTCTGTAAGTTCCATTCAGAATCGATATTAAAACCTACCAATTATAACTAACGATAAAAGAAAATTTAACCAGTACAAGACATAATAATTGCTAAAGAAAAAAAAAACAGGCAAATAAAAACTACCTCCCCTTTCCTTCATTACTCGTGACTCCAGGCAGTGACTTTAACCTTCCCGAGATATATTCTGGAGTCGTCCCATAAATATTCAGTAGACTTCTGCCTCCATCAATTTACATCTTCCCAACGTGATCAAGGCTTTCTTCCAACCCGAAATCCATTTTCGGCAGCAGCTGTACACGGCAAGATTTGGAAGAGTTTCAAACTATGGCTTAGAGCTTACAGGAGGAAAGGGGATAGAAGTGAAAGATAAAGAGGAGGAGGGGTAGGCGGAGGAGGAGTGGCAAAGAAAGCTTGCGTGAAAGAAAGACACCATAAACACCTTTTCTTGGCTCTCTCAAAAGACTCAATAGCCCTACAAGAGTCTCTCAGCTCCGCCCCTCCCCTCTGACCAGGAGCCTGAATTCTATAGGAAGCTGAGATTCACAACAGTCTTCTGTACCTCCTTCAACGCAACATGGAAGAAGGGTTGCTAATGAGGTCGACTTCGTGATTATAGCCGGAAATAACCGTTACAAGTCTTTACTGTTAAAGTAAGACAAATATGTATAAAAAAATTTGAAAGTCCCTCCGTGTGTGAGTGTATATATATACATTTTATATATATATATATATATATATATATATATATATATATATATATATATATATATATATATACATACACACATACAAACACGTGTGTAAATATCAACCACAAATGGGTTTTTTTATACCTAATTTAACTTTGGGAATATCTATTTGGAATTCCATTTATGATAAATGCTTCTGGCTGGGAAAGGACTCGAACCTATGTATTCCTCTGAGTCGAAACCATCCCTACAGTCAAGTCTAATACTGAGCCATCAAGAGAAATAACCACACAGTTATATATATATATATATATATATATATATATATATATATATAATATGTATATATATATATATTTATATATATGTATAAATATATACTGTATATTTAAACTTTTAAAATCTTTATACATGTATATAACATACATTATTCTACTTGAGAATTAAATCGATTATCAATCAAAATTGAATAGTTATGATAAGTTACATCTATCAATAGAAACATGAATTTAAAAGGGTTTTCACTTCAAAATCACCCTAATTTTTTCTCAAAATTTAAAAGCACTTGCCAATAATTGCATTTAATGCATATTTAAAGGTGTTTTTAATAATCTTGGTATTAAGTTTAATTAAATTAAGTGTAGCCATTGTTCTTTCCCATTATAATTATTAACCAAATTTAAGACTTTATAAACCATCTTTTTTGTGTCAGTGA
Organism: Palaemon carinicauda; assembly: GCF_036898095.1. Classification (NCBI taxonomy): domain Eukaryota; kingdom Metazoa; phylum Arthropoda; class Malacostraca; order Decapoda; family Palaemonidae; genus Palaemon; species Palaemon carinicauda. The sequence continues at coordinate 16,584,908 of NC_090769.1, forward strand.
ATTTTTCTATTACACCCCAATGTCACTTCCCTCCCTTCATTACTGAATTAACTGATTTACACTAGAATCCAACGATCTTGGCTTTAATTGAATTTTCATGTTATTTGAATTTTGGGAATTAAGGTTTCAAGGGTCGGTGCTGGGGGCCAGTGGACCACAGCGCTAAAGTGCAACTAGGGGAACCTCGCAGTTGCACGATGAAGTCAAAGTTAAGAAAGCTGGGCAGATATGAGATTCCATGTACACCCGACTTGGAAACGTTTTATTTGGTTTAATCTGAATATGATCAACCACATTTTATACTTTCGTGTGCAATGCTGTCATCGTTTAGGTTTCCAAATCCCTTATATTCTTAGCAATAACTAAAATCATATACTTTACCTGTAGATTAATGATTACATGAAAGATTTCATTTTTATTATTTTTAATACAGTCTAATATGCCCTACTGCATGTACTTCTTCCTTTAAGAATATTTATTTTCTCATTAATGGGTTCAAAAAACTTATTTTCCCATTCATTGAACACTGGTACAAGCAATCAAAGTTCTCATCCTTATATAATATTTATCAAAACATCGAGGATTGATCTTTTGATGTTTCGAAATTTCATGATTATGTTCCCTAGTATATAGTACCTCTGGGTTCTTATTCTGACTTATGTCAAGATCCACAGTAATTACAAGACAAAACTGGAATTTCTGAAAAGTGACATATGACTATACAATGCCCTCGTGAGTTATCTCCTCGTCACGAATAGAAGATTTTTTTTTCTATATTACAATAGATATTATAATGTATATACAAAAATGTAAAATATAATTTGTAAAGGAATATTCTTTTTATAAAAGAAAGAAAAAAAATGTAAGTTAATAAAATGTAATTGTATTTTCATAATAAAAGATAAAAAAATAGAAGATTGTATTGCCTTTCTGTAGTGAATATTTTTTACTGAATGGTTTTAGGTACATACATATAATCAATAGATTGCAATATTTTCAAAATGAAAAGTAGCCTATCTTCACTGTTCTAATTATGAAGGATCATGTAGATATAAACTTTTTTCATATATTAATAAACGTCCGTGTTAAACTATATTTAATTTTCTTACGATTTGCTTTAAAAATCAGCTTTACTGACCGATTCTGTAACATTATTATCCAACAGACTGCAATTATTATCTCAAGTTTATCTCATGATAGTTGGGATAACGCATCATAAAAATCCCAGTAATTCCAAGCTTGAATAATATAATTTCTCATTAATAATATCCAGGACATTTTCTACATTATATTCGTAATTTCTCCCTGCTCTTTCAGTCTCTATACCTATTTCTATTTTGGGCAATTCTTCAGTTTAATTATTAGAATTTCTTTCCAAATTTCTAGCCTCAATGTAAAGGGGTAAATAGTTCAGTGTTCTTTGACCCAAAACACCTTTCCTAAATATGAATGTTACGCCGTTCTTGCTCTGAATATAGGAATTTCCCTAGTGTTTTGAAATGCAAATCCTCCTACTGCGTGTGACCACGATGTTAAGAGTTCATGTATTATACTGTAAGACAACCTGTGTATTTATAAATATACTCAGTACTCATTATATAACATTATTTCTAAGATTAAACGATTGCTTCGCTCCACAGCATAAGATGTATCAGATGATGTTTGTTTGCCTATCAATGGAAATCATGCCATGAAGGATAACTATATTATAATAAATTGTAGTGAAATAATGGCATGATTTGAAATACAAATACATAAAATGATGTTTATAAAATATTTGAATATAAATATCTGAAAATAACGCACAACACACACATTCATATATATATATATATATATATATATATATATATATATATATATATATATATATATATATATATATATATATATATATATATATATAAACGTGTAATGAAGGAAATGGGAGGTAGTTTTTATTTGCTTGTTATTATGTCTTGTGTATGTGTATGTATATATATATATATATATAAATATATATACATATATATACAGTGTATATATACACTATATATATAGTGTATATATACACACATATATATATATGTATATATATATATATATATATATATATATATATATATATATATATATATATATATATGGGTGTAGTATTTGCCCGTCTGTGTAATATGAGAGAGGAAGAGTCAAGTGAGAATGTGAAAAAAAAGTTGAACTAAGGTTAGATAGCATCATAACGGACTCTTAAAAGAAAAGCAACATCCAAATAGTTTTTCAGGCGGGCAATTTCAAAACTACGTTGCGTATTTCACTTAAGGCATTAAATCGTTTATCTGGAAAAGGAAAATTGCTGCAGAATAATAGAACTGAATTACGGTCTCCAAACACCCACACACACACACATAAACGGCATGCTGTGATTGATCTAATGCAGCGTTTACGATGACTACGTTTGCCCTTGAAAAAGGTGGATCTAAACGCACGCACATAACAGCTTATTGAAAATTAAAGAAAAAATCATGCGTATAATTCCTGTAATCATACATGCACACATACTAGAACATACATACAAACAAACACACTTCGGTGCACGAGCACCCACAGTCTATCGATCCAATGCTGGAGTTAGGGTTTGGGGCGGGGACCAGGAAGATGTTGGAGGATAAGGGGGGGGGGGGGGGGGACGATGGTGGCTGAACTGGAGGAGAGAAGGGTTAGGAAAGTGAGACGCAAAAGGGACAGAGTACAAGGAAATGAAAGAAGTCTAAAATCGTGTACAAAAATAAACAGAAGAAAAGAAGTGGAAACTCTAACAATAGAAAGAAAATAAGCTCGATAATCTATTTTCAGAAACTATTTGAGTTCAATAATAAAAAAACATGCAAAGAAAATACAAGAAGGAAAGAGTAGTGAAAAGGTAAAAAACATTGAAAACCCAAGAAAACATTTAAGACTGGTTAGCTTCATAAATCATTTATATAGAAACCGTAGAGCTTTGAATAATATTCGGCAAGCATATTGTTATTCAGATTTCCAAAGTAAAAAATTATTCAATAAAAAATAATAGGAAATATTTGAGTAAAACATACTCAAATGGAACATGAAAACTACTAATGATAACAAGATTTCCCAAATGTGAGACGAAACGTTATGAAATTAGATGCAAAACAATTATTATTATTATTATTATTATTATTATTATTAGCCAAGCTACAACCCTAATTGGAAAAGCAAGATGCTACAAGCCTAAGGGCTTCAACAGGGAGAAATAGCTCAGTGAGGAAAGCACATATGGAAAAGAAGACGGAAATTGAATATAATAACAAAGACGCATCCTTAGCGGTACATGAAATATAATAAATTCTTTTAAGATGACAGACTTAAAAGAAATTTACGATAACTAACATCCAAAAAGGTTGCACAGGCTGCAAGCGTTCTCTAAACAATTTTACGAATCACGACGACGCTAAACTTTTACCTCGCCCCTAATCCCTCCCTTCAAACCCCCTCCCTCAAGGACAGGTCCCCCCTCTTCTCCCACCTCTTCAGTTTTAGATCCCCTTCATCCTCGGGGAATGTCCGTGTTCCAAGTCAATTAAACAGACACGTGGAAATGGGGAAAAAACATAGTCAGTCAGGATTAACATACGGAATCTATCTCAAAATTTTTAGACAGACGGTAATAAGGAAGAGGAAACGATGGATTCATAGATTTTGAACGATGCAGTACGGCGCTGGGGCCGGGGAGGTAATTTAACGTTGATTTAGTTTTATGTAAAAATCAATTACGGGGAGTAATGACATCGCTGACAAAGTAATTGCTTTATATACAAACCAAGATATTTTTAGTCAAAATGATTCTCGCTGGGATTTTCATAGGTACCAGAGTAAAAAAAGCCATAATACTGACACGAGAAGGAAGCTCCTCAAATGCCAATTCTACTTCAGTCATTTGATCTCGAGTTGAAAGACACGAGTTCCCACAAACGTCATTAGGCATTGACAGGGCAACTTCAAAGGGATTCCAGTCAATCGGTGTCTCTTTCAAAAGACGTCTTCGGTAGCAAAGAATTACTGGGATAATTAATTAGTTTTCCAGTTTAAATTCCAATAAATATTATTCTCTTCATTCCCGTAAATTAGGATAATTCTTATCAAAAGGCTTTTTAAATTATTAACCACTTAAACGTTTCTTTACGATTATCTTGATTTCTATTGAACACTATTTTCCCAAAATATTATATTTTCCTAAATATATAATAATTACGCATTAGGTAAAACAAATCTTTTGAATTTATCTTTTGCCAATACACCAAAATATCGATATGTCTTCGTTGTCGGGGGAAAGAGCTAAATTGTTAAAGTCTGGATCTACAAGCACAGAGTAGGAGCAGTTACATACGATTGCCTCTCCAATAAAAACTGGACTAACCCAAACGAGATCTCGGAAACATAAGAAGAAGACTGGATCATTATTGGGCGAGAATCACGACCTCAAGAAATCGCCCAATGATGTGGAGGCTTTTTCATGACGGCTCAGCTACATAAGAGGCAGAGCAGTCTGCACTGACATTGTGTAAGCGTTCTTCATTGCGACACTTTACCACAATTAATTTCTTTACCATCGTTAACTTCATAACAGTTCTCCCTGTTTTCTTATCAAATAGCTGTAAGATTCCTGTAACTCTGTTTGCATTCATCTTTTAAGAACAGAGCCTGGGGACCTGTCCTTTCTCAAAACTCTGCCACGCTGATAACGTTATTTTGCTCGGCGCTAAGATGAGTGATCAAAAGGAAAAACCCAAGACTTGGTGAACATGTTCTGTCGCTGGAGTTTCCACTCTTTAGAATATTATATTCAACTTCTTATGGACGTCAATACGTTCCAACTACTGTAGATGGTTTTCATTCGAGTCTAAGGTGGCACCGTCATCTAGAACTAGAGAGAAAAGAGCACAAAGTAACATTTTTGTGCGACGGGAATTGTTCGATGGTTCAAAATTTGAATGCAATGCAACTGTATATTTCTGAATATTTAGTGTTAATTGGCATGTTAGGTTCCATTACCTCTTACTTGACTTTCAATTTTTATTTCCTCACTAGGCCATTTTCCATGTTGGAGCCCCTGTGCTTATAGCATACTGCTTTTCTAACTAGGGTTGTAGGTTAATAATAATGATAATAATAATAATTGATGTCTTTTATCAGGAAGATTACGCTAATTCCGCCTTCCCCCCCCCCATCAATTCTAAGTTTGGAATGCAGTAATTTGTGTTGTGTAAAATATTAACAATTACCTAGATTTCAAATGTGGTTGATTTTAACACATAATCAAATGAGAAAAAAAATAACCCGTTTTGATCAGTGAATGAACCTTCAATGCCTCTTCCGCCTAACAACATTTATGACGAAATATGATACTTCACTGAAGTACTATCGCTGGTAAACATATAAATTATATTCTTTTCTTAATCAAAATATGCCTTGAAATTGTAATCATTACAACAACACGAATCCAGACTATGTAAGCAGAAGCCCATAAAACAATCGTCCTAAATTTAGAGTGCATGATAAAAAAAAAATAAATAAATAAAAAAATAAAAAAAATAAATAAAAAAATACCGGGTTCCGGAGTAATTATTCCTTACTATTCCTATACAATAAGTTCAAACAAGCAATTATATTGCAACCAGCACTGTAACCTTGACAAGCCGCCAAGATAAAATAGGGAATTTTATCCAAACATAATCATGATGTTCGAGTTTTTATAATTTCAGATTTTTCTGCAATTTAGACATTTTTTTCCTTCTATACTCTCGTTTAGATATGTAATCCGGCAACAGGCATTTCCACCCTTTGCGGCGGTAATAATAATAATAATAATAATAATAATAATAAAGTGTATATCAAGGTTGATTAAGTAAAGTACTAACAATATATTGAATTCCAATAACTGGTGGCATCGAGATATTTGACATTCTTGAAGTGATGAGATTTCAAGAATCACACTTTTGAAATTCTCTCGAGACAGATAACAAGAGTAATAATTGTGTCCAATATACTTACTGTATTGTCAAGTTTACTACTACTGCTAACGCAACGATAACACTTGCACTAGGAATATGGCTGCTACGACTGCAATTACTGTGAAATGAAACAATATGTCTTATCCATGTCGACCCGAACCAGTGTTCATTACTCTTGATTGAAATTTTCTAAACTTTCATTACAATATTAAAATGCATTTCACACCACTAAATGGTTGAGATTAAGTGGCAGATCCTATATATCATAAAATGTATAAGTAAATGACATAAACTAGATTGAACAACGAAGAAAATCTAGAATTTGTTTGAATGATTCGAGATAACTATAAAAAGGGGGTTATAATAAACCAAATACTAAAAGCCAAAAAAGTTATTAACGAAGTAAACATGCCCAAATGTAGTTAACCAAAATTCAACAAATAATGGGTGGCCTTCACCGACACATAAATAAACAAAAACATTAGAACAAGAAAGGACTAATCACAATCACGTGCTACTTGAAAGGAGACACGGGTCCAGGTGAAAAGGGAGGAGGAGGAGGAGGAGGAGGAGGAGGAGGAGTGGGGTAGGGAGGGGGAAGTGTTACAAAGAAAGGGAACTAACAGTACGGTACTCCAATGAGTGCAAGTGTACTAAGACACATAAATTCAATGAGGTGCAACACAACTACCCACCCCCACCCCTTACGCAGTTGCCTTGAAGAGCACCAAGAAAGATGTTAGTGCTGGTGCACTTGCTAGAAACGTCGCTATTAATTCCCAGGGTGAGGGTGGAGGATGGAAGGAAGATAAACAAAGAGGAAATCAAGTACAATTTTGAACTTTTTAATTATTTTACAATATATATATATATATATATATATATATATATATATATATATATATTTATATATATATATATATATATATATATATATACATATATGTATATATATACATATATATATAAAACATATATGTGTTATATATATATATATTACTATATATATATATATATATATATATATATATATATATATATATATATATATATATATATATATATATATATATATATACACATATATATATATATATATATATATATAAAACATATATGTGTTATATATATATTACTATATACAGTATATATATATATATATATATATATATATATATAATAATAATATATACAGTGTATGTATATATATATATGTGTGTGTGTGTGTGTGTATGTTTTATATACATATACGCCAAAAAGCACATGAGAAAATAATGAATGTTTGAAGCAACATACCTATTATCAGATATTCACATACATAAGTAATGAGCAAAGAAAAATGCATAAATAAGGCGACAAATATAGCGAGAAAGAATAAAGCTGTAAAGCTTCAACATTTTAAAAATTCCCAATAATATAAATTGTTTTTTTTTATAACTTTGTAGGATCCTGACAAAAAGTTAATTTACCATTATGCTAAATTAAGGATAGTAGTATTTTTTTTATAAATATGAATAAGTAACTACTGATTAAATAAATGGTTTAAATATCAATCTATTGTTAAAACTTTCAGTAAAATAAAGGAAATTTTGCAGAGAGAAAATTGTGACCTGAACATGATCAGCAAAGTTAAAAAAAATAGGATTATATTTATGAATTTTGGCCATATGGCCCGGCGTTGGGGCCGGGGAGGTAATCAACACCAACTGGTGAAAAACTTCTAGGTTACACCATGAAGCAAAACTTGAAATGAGATTGGATAGCAAGAAGGTAGAAAGAAACTAGGAAAGGATGTAAGGTCGAAAACTGCACCTAGAACCAGAATGGACGCTACAAAAGTCCTTGAATAAGGACGTACGGTGACGAAAATCGCTACTTAACATACATTCACTAAAAAGGACAATCTTCGTCTTGCTCCGTCGAAGAAACAAAAGGGACAATCCTAAGGGAAACGAATACCAAACTAGTCCAATGACAAGATCCAGAGAAGGAATGATCACGCGAACACAAACACTGTTAGGCGAAGTCATTGAAAAAAAAAATGGCAATTTGGAAGAACGGCTGAATGAGTGTTTTGATTCAAAATGAGTTATATCTTCTTTACCCTCGGCTTCCCTCATTCTTTAGTAGGATTGAAACTAAACTAAGATCTGCACCTCACCCCTTGACCGAGTTGATAATACCTTTATGAGGAGGAACATTTCATCTGACCGTGATTCTAGTATAGTAGGCCTAATTAGGCCCAATTGGGAAGTAGACAAAACCAGGAGGGTTGGGAAGACCTAGAGAACTGTCAAAATCTATCTCCACATTCAAAGTTTTGAGCGCCACTGAACGTACGTAATAAACGTTCGTGTCAAGGGAATGAGCTCGGCCGATAAATCTTTAGGATATTTTTGACGATTTAAAAAAAAAAAATCTTAATCTTTCCCGTCAGTACAAAATCAGGAGTTTTAGAACAAATTAAACAACTTTTATCCAATGCATAATTGCGAAGGGGATGAAAATATGAGAGTAATGCTGGTGTGTCAATCTACAAATACCCACAAACACTTGTAAAGATCTTGTGTGAGTTATAGCTTTCGAATTATATGATGGGTCATTGACTCCATCACAGGAACAGTTTCACAGAAAATGGTCATTCGTGCAAAAAGCTTAAATATATAAAAATCTGTTATTGAGAACGCATGAAATGGAAATCGAGATTTCAACTGGACTTCATTGAGGGGCAAAATATAAAACAAACTTTTTCTAACTAGATAATAACTAGAAACACTTTTTTACGAAAAAATGAATACTTCTATAATCATTTCGTCACTTGGGTAAAGATGAAAAGCAGAACTACGGTAGTATTAAGTTTTTTACATGAATTATGTATATGCGAGTCTAACATTGATGATGTTTTGCTTGGGAAAAATATATTTGAAATATCATCGTCTGTCCAATGAATGACCTTCCACTGTCTTGGGCTAGAGATCTCCTGCTTGAGAGCCCACTCGGCCAAACTATTCTATCTTTTTCTGTTCCTCTTGTTATTTCAGTTTTTATCCTGTTGTTATTTTCAAGTTTCTATAGTTTATATGTGAAAGATTTATTTTTGTTATTATTGTTCTGAAACTTCTCTTTTAGTTTTTCCTTATTTCCTTTCCTCACTGGGCTATTTACCCTATTGGAGCCCCTGGGTTTATATCATCCTGCTTTTCCAACTAAGGTTGTAGCTTTGCAAGTAATAATAATAATAATAATAATAATAATAATAATAATAATAATAATTCACCCCCTTCACGTTTCATAGTCTTAAGCCAAGTAAGCCTGGGTCTTCCAACTCTTTTATTGCCTTGTGGAGCCCAGTTGAAAGTTTGGTGAACTAATCTCTCTTGGGGAGTGCGAGGAATATGCCAAAACCATCTCCATCTGCCCTTCGCAATGATCTCATCCACATATGGCATTCGAGAAATCTCTCTTATAGTTTTATTTCTAATATTGTCCTGCCATTCAACTCCCAATATTCTTCTGAGGGCTTTGTTCTAAATCTACAAAATCTGTTGGATATTGTTTCATTGTCATACCACGTCTCATGTCCATACAGTAACACTGCTCTCACTAAAAATTTTACTTAACCTAGCCATTGTCTGATTTCCTTTTTTCAATACTTCACTAAACTCAAATTCTAAAGATCCTGTATTAAAGATCATAGTTCCTAAATATTTAAATGATTCCACCTCATTAATCCTTTCTCCTTCCAATGATATTTCATCTTCCATTTCATATTCCATTTTCATCATCTTTCTTCTATTTATCTTGAGCCCAACCTCATGTGATATTTCATGCATTCTGGTAGGTAAGCTTTGAAAGTCCTACGGTGTTCTGCTAATAAGGATAGCGTCATCAGCATACGCTAGGTCCACTAATTTCCTGTTACCAATCCACTCCAATCCTTCTCCACCATCCCCAACTGTTCTATGCATTACAAAATCCATGAGGAGGATAAATAACATAGATGATAACTCATTACCTTGGAGTACTCCTCTGTTCACGGGAAATTCATTTGATAGGGCTCCACTAACATTAACTTTGCACTTACTTTGCTCATGAACAGACTTAATCAAATTTACATATTCAAGAGGAACTCCATAAAGCACAGCTGTCCACAAAATTGGCCGGTGCACACTATCAAAGGCTTTTTCATAGTCCACAAATGCCATCAAAAGTGGATTTCTATATTCTACACATTGTTGTACCACTTGTCTTAAAATGAAAATTTGGTCAGTACAATTACCTTTTCTAAATACTTCTTATTCATCTCTCAGTTTTTCATCAATCTTTCTCCCAAGTCTCTTTAGAATGAGCATACTATATATTTTCATGACAACTGACGTAAGTGTGATGCCTCTGTAATTATTGCTCTCAGTCAAATCTTTTTTTGCCATTTTTACCAACACTCCTAGCTCAAATTCATCAGGTTTTGCCTCTTCACGCCACATTCTACAAAATAATCTTGTAAGTATTCTAGAAGTCACTTCATTTTCGGCCAATATAATCTCAGCAGTTATTCCATCGTATCCTGGGGCTTTACATCTCTAATTTTTAACAATAGCTTCGACTTCATTCATGGGCAAATCAAGGTCTTCCTCGGCTTTAGGTATATCCATCAAATTATTCCCTTCATATCTTCTATTCATGACTTCACTAAAGTAATACAGTAATAGTTAAAAATCATTCTTTTCATAAAGGAGGCCAAAAATTCCGGTAAAAGATCATCATATGCTAGACTACGAACTAGCAAACAATGAACTATAGTTTAGTATGGCCCAGAATTAATCAACCAGTGTGGGAATCAATACCAAAGAAAACGTTACTGACACCCATTCGGAGAAAACTGAACCTTGAAATGCATGGGTAAACTCTTCTATATTTCATCATTGTCTTGCCCCGTACAATAAAGAAGAGTAATCCTAGAAAATGTAGTTTTATTCATTGCTGTACCATGAATATAATAAACATAAATATAATGTGATGAGGTTAAAACCTAACGAAGCACTATCTCACCACAAAAGGAATACAGGCAAAATACATCATCTAGCCAGATCATCAATGCCCTCTGTAAGAAATAATTCCTGGAAGTCCTCCCCAGTAAGAGATATCCAGATCCTAAACTGGGGATTAGAGAGCCAACACTCCCACCAAAAGATCAGAAAACTGCAATGATACAGTTCAACAAGTCATACAGTAAAGCTCAGAGATTACTCAATATCGGCTTTGCCGTTACCAATATCACCCCTGTGTTTAGGTGCTACACCTACCACGGGATATTAGATATTACACCCAAATGAGAGTGCAAGTAAAGACAATAACACAAGAGCGTAAAGGAGAGCAGTACTGTATGTGTTAGGGTGTACTAAAGCCTACCCGCGGGTCTTACTGTAAGACGGGAAATGACGAATTAAAAACTTCAGTAGCAGATAAAATTGTAAGGGGCACTTACAGTCGTATGTTTACGGCAAACCCTGTGAGGTTTAACGTTCCTTTAACTTAATAAACCTCGGCATAAAATAGTTTAAGACATAAATATATGTACATATTTTACTTCCATTTATGATTCCTTTGATTTGTTGAAATGCATAATTTGTTTCATTCTTGAAAAATAGTTTCGATTTTCTTTGAGACATAAATCCTTTTCCTAATTATTCTATTTAGATTAGGAATATCATTTGCAAGATCAAAGCTAGGAAAAGGGGCTAGTGAAAATCAATCATAGCTATAATCTATCCTATGAATATATTCACAAAATTTACATAACTTTATAAGGCTATCTTATCAAAATGTGCAAAGCTACCTAATAGCCTACTGTAACTAACTTATGATGTAGATTACTGTAGCTTTTAATACGGTTCTAACACATGGTTATTCCAAAAGCAAGAGGTAAGTCAGTCAAAAACAATATAATTAAAATACAAATGGGAATAACCAATCAAAAACAAAGACTTCTGCATGCATCCCCGAATGTTCATAGATGGACAAAACATGAATATGCCTAAATAAAAGGTGCCTAAATATTCTTCTTTCTAAAGGGGGAAGTGTGGCCATGTGGATACCCAGTGTTCAGAGATACCCTACGGTCTGGGATGAATCCCGAATTCTTTTGAAAATGGCTTACAATCTCCAATGCTGTACAGAAATCCCTTGATTGTGGTCAGGAAGTTCGTATGATTGGCCTTGATTTTAGTGCTCCCTTTGACCGTGTTAATCATGAGGCCCTTATTTTCAAACTCAAACAGTTGGGAGTAGGTGGGTCATTTCTTAGCATTATTATTGATTTTTTAAGTAATAGATCTCAAAAAGTTGTTGTTGATGGGCACCATAGTGAGTATAGGAATGTGATACCCGGTGTTCCACAGGGTAGTGTTCATGGCCCATTACTTTTCATACTATATACACATGACATGTGGTTTGGCCTAGAAACCAAGCTTGTTGCATATGCAGATGATGCTACTCTCTTTGCATCAATTCCATCACCTGAATGTAGATCTGGTGTTGGTGAGTCCCTTAATAGAGATTTAGCTAAAATTATTGCATGGTGCAAATTATGGGGTATGAATTTGAATCCTCACAAAACTCAAAGTAGGATTGTAAGTAGGTCAAGGACGGTGGCTCCTCAACATCTGGATCTCAGTATTGATAATGTTTCTTTAAATTTGTATGATTAAAATTTTAGGTGTGATTCTCGACAGCAAATTTACTTTTGAGAAACATATTAGGTCTGTGTCTTCTTCAACTGCGCAAAAAATTGGCTTATTGAGAAAGTCTTTTAAGATTTTCGGTGATCAATCTATTCTGAAGAAGTGTTTTAATTCTTTCATTCTACCCTGTTTTGAGTATTGTTCTACTGTCTGGTGTTCAGCTGCTGATTCTCATCTTAATTTCTTGGACAGAAACTTACGGACTATTAAATTTCTTATTCCTGATCTAGATATTAATTTTTGGCACCGTCGTTCAATTAGTTCATTATGCATGTTGCATAAGATTTTTCATAACTCTGACCATCCTTTATATTCAGATCTCCCTGGACAATTCTATCCTGTTCGTAATACTAGGCAGGCAGTTAATTCTAATAGCCAGGTCTTTTCCATCATGAGGCTCAATACTACACAGTATTCTAGAAGTTTTATTCCAGCTGTTACCAAGTTGTGGAATGATCTTCCTAATCGGGTAGTTGAATCAGTAGAACTTCAAAAGTTCAAACTTGCAGCAAATATTTTTATGTTGACCAGGCGGGCATGAGTCTTTTTATAGTTTGTATATGACATATCTGTTTTTGACGTTGTTACTAGTTTATATAGGACATATCTGTTTTGACGTTGTTACTGGTTTAGAATGATTTATTGTTAACGTGTTCTCATCATTTATTTATTTCCTTATTTCCTTTCCTCACTGGGCTATTTTTCCTATATGAGCCCTTGGGCTTATAGCATCTTGCTTTTCCAACCTGGGTTGTAGCTTGGCTAGAAATAATAATAATAATAATAATAATAATAATAATAATGGTGGGATCCCATAAAAGATGTGGCCCTTAGTCCTTATTGACCCTTTCCTATCCTAATTCTCGGCAATCGTTGTTGGTTGAAAGGCCCTTTTGGTAGGACCTTTTAATACCATTCCGATCGTTTAAGGGGGCCCTTTAATCAAGAGTGTTTTAACAACTGCAAATACTTTTCATCTTCACAATGTCGTGTTAAAGCAAAATGGAGTGCTTAAGTATAACCCTGAACGTAATGGGACGAGAGAAGGATGTCTGCTCCTCTCAGGAGGGCGGCTGGAGGTGAACAGGGTTTTTTGAAATGGGACGCCTCATGACCTTGTTTGATGGCAAACACATGACGGACGTCTGTGCTAAACTTGAGATACCATATCAGATCCAAAGATCTGGATTAATTGCTTTGTAGAATGGGATATATTGGGATGCGTCCATAATGAAAACAAGGAGTAATCTTGCATCTCCAAGGAACAGCCATAAATGACAGCTCCAACCTTGTCCCAGTGATGAGATCATGTGTCATGGATATTTACTGTCTGACCTATACACAATCTGGAAAGGGAACAAACACGCTGATCGACATATTAGTTTCACTTCTTCAGCATGGACACCTGCACAGTCCTCAGACTTGGTCTGCCAATCCTTTGAATGAGACTGGATGAGCAGGTACACAAGTGCGGAGTGGGTGGCCATACAAATTCTCTGCTGGAGAGCTGCCTATGAAGTTCAGGGTATCATATATTTCCAAGAGACCCGATCAAACTTTTCACAATCAATATTGCAAGAAAGTTGGGTTTTGAGGATCTGATACTCAATAGCTTTTACAGCTATTTCTGCATGGTCACTAGACTACAAATGGTGTGGTGATGACTTGATGCAGTGGACACCCCATCTCTTTGAGAAATCTTGGAAGTTTTGGCTGGATAACTGAATGCCACCGTTAGTCCTTAGATGCAGGGGAATACCAAGTTCCCTAAGTAGCAACAGAAGTTATGTATGGTGTTGCAGGCGGTAGTGTCTCCTTTTCATGGAACCACATCAGGCCATCCAGAGAGTCCATTAGTTATGAGGAAGGACTTCCCAGCGACACTGAAGAAGTCAGCTGACACAGACTTGAAAGGCCTTAAGGATGGTCATCATTTAATAAGGGTTCCTACTGAATACTAGCCTGAAACTCCTGATAAGATTTACAGACGTAACCGTACTGGTAATATCAGAGTCAATGCCAGTCTGTCTTGCACGCCATTTTGTGGTTTCCACACCTCGATGACTGTCATGTAAGCAGGCAAGCTTACAATAACATAAGGCAACAGGAACCACAATCCTTGCTCTGTAGAAGACATAATTCCCATCAGTTAAGTGCTTGTTCCTTATTTTCCTGGAAGAGAGTAAGGACTGGTGTAGATCATAATGGTTAGAGGGAAGTCCTGAAATCACGCAGTTCTGAAGACAGGTATATTATGGAACTGCTCTTTCTGTGGCTCGCAGTTTCTGAAGAGTTCTGTCTGCGTCCATTTGCATAGAATCTTTCTTGGAGAGTACTGTGGGATCACCAAAAGTGACTTCATCCTGTCGAGTGGGGTGAATGACTTGGGCTTGAGATACGGCATTTGTAATGTTGAACTGCTTGACAGCACGCCACACTGCTGGGTAAGGGTAGGGTGAAATCTTTTCCTTAAGATGTTGAAGGCGAGGGTTTTCCTCAGCATCCAGTGAGTAATAGTTGAGCATTGAGATGAGTGGTTGGTGATCTGTCATCAGGGTGAAATGCTGAAGACCAGCTAGGTGCAGGTAACACTTCGACATAGCCCAGACAGTGTATAACAACTGCTTTATAATGGCACAGTGAGATTTGGCACCTGCGAGGAAACAGGAGCCACACAGAACTAGCCGAGGTTCACCATTACTATAATCTAGTAGGATGGCATATCCAATTCCATAAAGGCGAGAGGCATCTGTATGGAGGATAATTGGCAATGTGGATCAAAGGAGGCGAGGACTGGAGGTTGTACGAGGGTGCCCTTGACTCGACAAAATATCTGATCATGATATGGGGTCCAAATAAATACTCTCTTGGGGCAGTCGTAGTGGCCCAATCAAGTTGGTTGGAGTAGGAAAGTCATGGATCTTACTGACTTTTCCAGGATCAGCTGTTATGCAATCTATGCAATCTCGAGAGACCTAATATTCTCAAAAGGACACATTGGATTCAGCAACCACAAACTTGTCTTTGTTGAGAGTAATCTTGATTATCAGCATCTAAGTGTCTTATATATTCGTTGAAAGTGTAATAATCTTCTTCATAGAGAAATATGTCATCCACAAATTTAGCACAATTCTGCACTCCATCAAGGGTTATTATCGCGTAAGCTAGAGTTTCTAGTAAGAGCCTGATTTTGGATCACAAGATTTTGGGAGAGTTTGAAAATAATCATCCCGGGATTTCCCAGGAAATATCTTTTATAATAATATATTTTCAATGTTAACCATTCAAAGTATACAGTACTCAAGAATTAATAGATGAAATATTAATAATAGGGATAACAGCATTCACTGATAACCCCTCAAATGTCACGTACTTTGCAACAGTTTCTTCCGTTGTTGGCGATTTCTTCAAGAAATGGTATTTCATTTTGCTTAGAAAGCACATCACTATTAGTGGATGGTTCATTACTTTCTGCTGAACGCTTCACTGATTTCTAATTTCAAAATGTTGTGAATAATTTTCAAATACCTAATCAAGTCTCTACGATCCTTTACAGTATTTATTTATTTATTTATTTATTTGCTACACTTAGAACACGTGAGGAAGCTAAAGAAGAGGATACTCTAACAAGTAAGAAAATGAGAATGACAAATAATATATAGACAAACAGTATAACAGTATTGGTCCTTACAGATTGCAAACGAAGCAGGGGAAGGAGGAGAAGTCGATGGATCGATGACCTAAGAAAATTTGCGATTGTAGATTGGCATAGAAAGACCATAAACAGACATGAGTGAAAAGACATATCTGAGGCCTTTGTCCTACAGTGAACTAGAAATAGCTGATAATGATGATGATATATCGACCCTATATAATAAAGAGCAAGTGCCTGGGTATACGAGCTGATATATATATATATATATATATATATATATATATATATATATATATATATATATATATATATATATATATATATGTGTGTGTGTGTGTGTGTGTGTGTGTGTGTGTGTGTGTGAACTAAGATTATATAAAAATACTTTTTGTGTAGACAAATTTGTGTTATTTACCAAGATCTTACGTTTAGTGACCCTTCGAATAAATAGCAAAAATTTGTTTTCATTTCCCACATTATCAAAGAAAACGTTACAATCTTTTATGAGTAACTTGACCACTTTCATGTTCAACTAGGCACAAGTCACACTATAAACCTACACCTAAGCCTACAGGATTACTTTCTGTGTTCAAAAGGAACACAACACAAATTCAACCAGATTTTAATGCTGCGAATATATATCTTAAATAAATGACACCTATCTTCACACTAAATAAACTTGAAAAGATTAACATTTGAATTGGATTAAGGGCCAACACTGGGGCCTTTCAAGTGTCATTTAGTGTCCATGGCATGTACAAATGGAGAAATTAAATCCTTAATTGCGGGGTTAAAATGAAGTAAGTTCGTATATGATAAAAAGTAATGCAACTACGGCCTACAGGACGATGTATGACCTCCATAGGAAGTGCCACTGACGGCATTACCCCTTTATGGTCTAGAGACTTATGCTTGCACAATTATGAAAATTTTCGCCCATATAAAAACACCATATAAATATATAAATGATGCGAACTAAAGGTCAAAATTGACAGTTAGGAAACAACAAACCGCCAAACGTACATTCGAATATGAATCGTACATTAAAAACATCGGCGCTTTTGGGACAGCAATTTGACACGGAAGGAATCATTTTATCAATATTTGTCTCACCATTAACCCAAAATTTTAAGCCGACAAAATATATGAAGACATTTACGGCATATTTTCGCTTTACACGTAACCACACAAGTCAAATGTTGTTATCTGTACAAACTTAAGAACACGATTATAGATATTTTTTTAGCATTTGATAATTTGTTTTCATACCTTGACAAGGAGGTTCCACATGGCGACCATGGATGTGGCTTTAAACGAGCCAAACAAGATGTTGCATGCAAAACATTTAATAATTTCAAACCTCTCAAACATTTTCCCCCCATTTTTTTCCTAAAAAATATATTGAAATCTTGAGAAACCTAGGTAAAAACACAAGTATAATTATTAGTAAACCGGATAAAGGCCATGGAGTTGTAATATTAGATAAAGCTGACTACGTAAGAAAAATGGAAGATATTTTAAATGATAGGTATAAGTTCAGAGAGTTGGTATCCGAGGACCTCTTAATTCACACTTTAAACAAGGAGAATAAAATAAACTACAAAGTTCGCAAGTGGAAGGAGGATGGCATTTTGTCAGACGAAACAGCTATAGCAATAATGGCAACAGGAACACAACCTGGTATTATGTTTGGGGCCCCAAAGATTCACAAAAGAGGCATTCCTCTTAGACCAATTAGCTCAGCTATTAATACTTGTTCCTTTGACCTGTCCAAACATCTAGTCACCAAGCTCTCCCCTCTCACAGTACAGTAAATGAATATACTCTGAAAAAATTCTTACGAATTTGTAGAGTTGATAAATTCTGTCGAGGATACAAATAGCTGTTATGTGCAGCTTCGACATAGAAAGTTTGTCGACAAACGTTCCTTTACAAGAAACACTAGAAATAATTGTTAAACAACTTTTCCCTAACCCAGAGAACATTTTCCAAGCTTTCAATATCAAACAATTTAAAATACTATTAAAACTAGCTACCACTACATCCACATTAATTTTTAATATGTTATATGTGCAGGTAGATGGAGTAGCAATGGGATCGCCGTGTGGACCAACCTTGGTAAACCTATTTCTATGTTATTGTGTAAGGAAACGGCTAGGTGATTGTCCTGTGGATTTAAGCCTTTCTTATACCGTCATGTAGACGATTCATTTTTACTTTTCAAAAATCTATACCGCGTAAACCAGTTTCTAGATTATTTAATTTCAAAGCATCTTAATTTAGAATTTACAAAAGAAAGTGAACAGGATGATACTTTGTCTTTTCTCGATGTCTTGGTTTCCCGGAAACATAATACCTTTGAGAACTCAGTATTTCCAGAAAAAAAATCTTACGGTACTCTCACTTTTCAAGTTCGGAACCAAAAAACGACAAAACCAATAAAATAAAAACGCTGTTATATAGATGTTACCATGTATGTTCAACTTATCTGAGGTTTCACGATGAAGAAAATTTTCTAAAGTCCTTTTTTATTAACAATGGGTTCCCTCTGAACCTCTATTATAATCAAGTGAAGCAGTGTTTAGGTAAAATTTACAGTCAAAATTTAGCAATTCAAACAGTCATTAAGAAAAAATTGTTTCCTTACCGTAATAAGGTTATGTTTAGGAGAGACTAAGAACAGAGGTTATGAATGTTGAGGGAAGTGTTATCTCCATATAGATTAAAAACTTTTTTTTACAAACAAGCTCATGGTTGGCTCACTTTTTAAATATAAGGGAAGTCTACCTACTCCCTTGTGTTCTGGTTTCATATACATTTATAAATGTGCACTCTGTAATGAGTGCTACACTGGAAGCACGTCTAGGCAGCTTCAGTGTAGGATTTCGGAGCACATGGGGAGATCGGTAGGAACCAATAGACCTTTGAGTAAAAAAAAACATTTTCGGCCATTTATGACCATTCATTTAAATCTAGTCAACCCATTTCCAGAGCAAATTTCAAAATCACCGACAGACATATTAGTACCAGCCAACTAAAAATCTTGGAGTTTGTATACATTTTTAAGACAAAATAAGGGCTTACCTGTTCAGTTGCCGGTGACCCATTGATCCGTTTTCTGGTCTGTGGCTTGCTGCTCTGAGTGCGTGTGGACATCGTTTCCTGCGGGTGACTAGGTATATTAGTAATTGGGTCTTTTATAGTTTTATATTCTTTGATTGGTAGGTTATATTAGTAATGATGTCTATTATATGGTTTTATGCTCTTTGGTTTGATTTTAAAGCTATTTGGACAGTTCTTGGAAGTAGATTACTTATGGTAATCTATATTAATTTTATCAATTTTACATAATAATAATTGCAGATAGGCTGAAGATGATAGACGTTATGTCGAAAGCTACCAAATAAAGATGATGATAGCAGCATTGACCACTTCATTTTTACTAAAATTGCGATTCCCGAGAGGGACCCAACTATCATATATATATATATATATATATATATATATATATATATATATATATATATACAGTATATATATATATATATATATATATATATACAGTATATATATATATATATATATATATATATATATATATATACAGTATATATATATAATATATATATATATATATATATACACAGTATATATATATATATATATATATATATACACAGTATATATATATATATATATATATATATACTGTATATATATATATATATATATATATATATATATATACAGTATATATATATATACTGTATATATATATATATATATATATATATATATATACAGTATATATATATACTGTATATATATATATATATATATATATATATATAAACAGTATATATATATACTGTATATATATATATATATATATATATATATATATATATATATATATAAACAGTATATATATATACTGTATATATATATATATATATATATATATATATATATATATATAAACATAGTATATTACTAGCTAAGTTACAACTCTAATTGCAAAAGCAGAATGCTATAAGCCCAAGGACTCCAACAGGAATAAACAGTCCAGTGAGGAAGGAAATATGGAAATAAATGAACTACACGAGACTTAATGAACGATTGATATAAAATACCTTAAGATCAGTCAGAACGTTAAAACTGATGTCATATATAAACTATGGAGAAACTGTCAACTTGTTCACCACGAAAACATTCGCTACAAGTTTGAACTTCTGAAGTTCTACCGATTCAACTGACCGATTACGAGGATCATTCCACAATCTGCTTAAAGCTGGAATAACACCTCTAGAATATTGTGCAGTATAAAGCCTTATGGCGGAAAAGACATGACTGTTAGAATTCACTGCAGCCCCAAAAATGCATAAAGCATGGTATAGTCTGGGTAGATCTGAATGCAAAAGGTGGTCAGAATAATGAAAAATCTTATGCAACATACATAAAGAACTAACCGAATGACGGTGCCAAAGATGGATTTCAGGAATAAGAAATTTAACAGGCTGCAAGTTCTTGTCCAACAAATTAAGAAGAGTGTCAACAGCTAAAGACCAGATAGAGCAACAATACTCGAAACAAGAAAGAATGAAAGAATTAAAACACTTCTTCAAAATAGACTTATCACTGAAAACCTTAAGACTTTCTCAATAAGTATTTTTTCTGCAATTAATGTAGAAACAAACCAAATATTTCTCAAAAGTAAATATGCATTCAAGAACCTCGCCTAAATTCTAAAGGAGTTTTTAGAGTTGAAGAAATATTACAAATGCAGGGATCTTGATGTTAAGGAGCCACTGGCCTCGACCTACTTAAAATCATACTTTGAATTTTGTTAGAGTTCAACTTCACGTCCACACACACACACACACACACACACACATATATATATATATATATATATATACATATATATATATACATACATATATATATATATATACATACATATATATATATATATATATACATACATATATATATATATATATATATATATATATATATACATATACATATATATATATACATATACATATATACATATATATACATATATATGCATATATATATACATACATATATATACATATATACATACATATATATATATTATATATATATCATATATATATATTATATACATCATATAAAATATATATATATATTATATATATGTATATATCATAAATATTATATATATAATACATTATAATATATATATATATATATATATATATATATATACACGTTTATTATTATTATTATTATTATTATTATTATTATTATTATTATTGTTACTGTACAGGTTAAGCTACAACCATGGTTGGAAAAGCAGGATGCTTTAAGCCCAGGGGCTCCAACAGGGAAATTAGCCCCGTGGGGAAAGGAAACAAGGAAAAATAAAACATTTTAATAGCAAAAACAGCATTAAAATAAATAGTGCCTATATAAACTATAAAAACTTTAACAAAAGGAAGAGAAATAAGATAGAATAGTGTGCACGAGTGTACACTCAAGCAAGAGAACTCTAACCCATGACAGTGGAAGGCCATGGTAGACTATGGCACTACCCAAGACTAGAGAACAATGGTTTGATTTTGGAGTGTCCTCCTAGAAGAGCTGCTTACCATAGCTAAAGTCTCTTCTATCCTTACCAAAAGGAGAGTGGCCACTGAACTGTGTTCAGTGGTTAACCCCTTGAGAGAAGAAGAATTGTTTGTTCATCTCAGTGTTGTCAGGTGTATGAGGACAGAGGAGAATATTTAAAGAATAGGCTACACTATTCGGTGTATGTGTAGACAAAGGGAAAATGAACCGTAACCAGAGAGAAGGATCCAATGTAGTATTGTCTGGTCAGTTAAAGGACCCCACAACTCTAGCGGTAGTATCTCAACTGGTAGCTGGTGCCCTGGCCAACCTACTACCCTGTGTTTCTAGTTTTGTTTCAAAACACATGCAGGCATGTGATTCATTTCCTTCTATGCCCTTACTGATGTGCATCAAGGTTATAATTAAAATTAAAGTAAAATATTTCAAGTCCACCACTTTCTCCAGGAATTCTAAATTATGGAATTATCTTTCTTGGTTTTTATGTTAAGCCAATTTATTTGTTACTCTAAGGGAATCTGAAATAAGCTAAATGAAAGTCATCCATACATGCAATTTTCTTTTCCCTGAGGCGAGCTTAGTTTGACATTGTTAGATATAATATTCCTTTTAAAGGATTTTTCTTTATGTGATATTAATAAAAATCTTACATTATTATTTGAGGATAGGTACTCATATCCCTTTAAAATATTATGATTTTACACAGTAATGGTATTTTTAGTTTATTTTTGCATCCCCTAAAGAGTTTTTGTCAATACAAAGAATGATATCTTACAGGTGAGTTGGATTCCATAAGTTCCAAAGTTTACTTTACCAATATCCTACATTTCTCTTTGCTATATTTGCATGAAACTTAACATATTTCAATCTTTATTATCTCTAATCACTTGAAGTTTGTATCAGAATAGACTATTCATTATACCCAAAAATATGTCTTCAGTTTTGGTCCTAAAATAAACCATGGGCAACTAGAGAACAACTTTCTTTGATTGGTTATTTGCTAGAAAACGGGCACTCCACAGCTATATATGACTATATTTATTCTTTACATAAAAATATGGACCATTTTCCAGGAATTTCATCAAGATCCATCTACTCTTTGAGAGGTGCAATAAATTTTTTCGAAGAACAACCCACCCCAGATGAAGAGGAAATAGATTTTATTCAGCTCCCTCCTGTTGTTGACGAGCTTGAAGATGAAGAGGAGTTTGATGATGACAATGTTGATGATGAATGTCAAAATTCTTCATTCTTTCCTAATGATTGGTACTGTTGAACTACACTAGTATGGAGAAGACAAAAGTGTGTCACCGGATGTTAGCCAAGCTCCCCATCAAAAACAAAGGAAACAATCAAGAAATTAGGAGACTTCTTGTTACAAAATGCAACCAAGCTATAAACACTTTGGACAGCCATCTAATGGAGCACAAAAAAGGAAGGGATGAAATGAAATTCAAACTAAAATGCAAGAGTTTTGAAGAACTTTTCGAACTTTTCTTCTCAAAGATCTACTTGAATAGATTGCCAATCAGTTAAAAATATATGAACCTGAAAATGCATGATTTTACTGCTATCACAAGCTGCCTCAAACTGTTTTGTTTCTAGTTACCACAAGTTATATAGTGAACGAACGTACTCGTGTTCAGATGAAGATCTAGATACAATTATTGTAAGAAGTACCATGCCAAGAAATCAGTAGACAGAAATCAAGAGATTCCTTCATATTGTAAAGAATGAGAATGCTACGCAGAACAAAGATGATAAAGCTTTCAAATTGAGACTGTTGATGGACTATTTGAATGAGAAGTCCGAGGCTTATGGAATATTTCAAGGGAGCTGTCTATTGATGAGCAGATGGTGAGATATACAAAGCATGGTATAGAACAATCCATGAGAGGCAAACCAATTCCGTTTGGCTTCAAGCAATGGATAATGACCAGTGCCAGTATAGGGTCTTACTATTATCATTTATTATTATTATTAGCTAAGATATACCTCTAGTTGGAAAAGCAAGCTGATATAATTATGCCCAAGGGCTCCAACAGGGAAAAATACCCCAGTGAGGAAAAGAAATAAGGAAATAAATAAACGATATGTCAAATAATTAACAATTAATAGAATATCTTAAAAACACTAAAATCAAAACAGATATTTCGTAATATTAACTATAAAAAGACTTTTGTCAGCCTATTCAACATAAAAACACTTGCTGCAAGTTTGAACTTTTGAAGTAGTACCGACTCAAATACCCGATTACGAAGATCATTCCACAACTTGGTCACTGCTGGAATAAAACTACTAGAATACTGTTTAGTATGGAGAAGGCCTGACTATTAAAATTAACTGCATGCCTAGTGTTACGAACAGGATAGAACTGTCCGGGATGATCAGAATGTAAAGGATGATCAGAATTATAAAAAATCTTAAGCAACATGCATAATGAACTAATTGAACGACGGTGCCAGATATTAATATCTAGAACAGAAATAAGAAATTTAATAGACCGTAAGTTCCTGTCCAAGAAATTAAGATGAGAATCAGCAGCTGAACACCAGACAGGAGAACAATACTCAAAAGAAGGTAGAATGAAAGAATTAAAACACTTCAGAATAGACTGATCACCAAAAATCTTAAAAAGACTTTCTTTTGCTTCAGCACCAAGTTTACCAGGACGTCCAGAGATGTTTGCAAGAGTACTCCCTGATATCAGATCCAACCGGACAAAGCACCGGCTTGAAAATTAAAGAAGAAAATCAACGAAAATGTGCCCTTTGTAAGAAAAAAAGTCAGTAAGCAGTGCATTAAATGTAATGCTGGCCTTCACATGGGAAATCGTGAGAGTACATGGCTTACAAAAGAAGAAAATTATCCTTTATATATCTAATCTCAGCACTTCCAACTCCCTTTTCATTCATTTTGTACTCCAAGTGTCCAGTTTGTATCAATTTTTGAGTTAAGAAAAAAGTGCGCAATGAAAGGGTATATTTGCAGCCTTTGTGACCATGGTCCTAAAAAAGGACTAATATTTAAATCGCCACATTTCACACACAAAATATGCAAAATTTAATACCTTAGTGCCATTACATTATTAAAAATGACAAAATATAGGAAATTCAAACATAAAAAAGGGTACTAAGCGTTAATAAGAACGAAATGGCCATATCTTTGTTAAAGAGATTTAGTATATCGTCTAAGAACACCTTGACCGCTTTACTTAAGAGCGCAAATAAATCAAGAATATAATAAGGGGGCAATAATAAAAACATTGGCGAAAACTGCTCTCCCATAAATTCTCTCTTAATTACCCTTTACATTTCATTATGGAAATAAATGAAAGACAAGGAGACACCTGGCAACTCAACAATGTAGCAGGCAATGTCGACGAGTAACAAGCATGTTTACCATAAAAAGCATTGAGAGTATGCTATGGATAATGTACCAAAGTTTTATATTTATGAGAGTAAAAATCTACTTTATATAATGTCACTACACTACTGACTTGCTCTATATCATTTAAGCTTACCACGATATTTAAGGAAATTCATGAAGCACCCTTTTTAGGGTCTCATGATAAAGAACTTTACGTACGATATATTACCGAGGCAAATATATTAAAGCATAATACTATAATATAGTACCGATTTGTAAACAAGATATATAAAAAAAGAGATGCTCTACATACAACCAATTCTCTCGATAGCCCCAGCTGCACTTACATCAAATGGGGCTAATATAATGAAAAATTAAATAAGACCCTGTACTAGGGGCTTACACTGCTGTTACTAAAACCAAAGCTTTGGCAGTTTAATCATTACCAGGTAACTTTATTATAAGGAGATATAATTACGTCGTACAAAACGGGGGTTGATATCCAATCCTCGGCATTTTTCCGCTCTACAGACAGAAAGGCCTTATGATAAGGATCAAGTGATTGCAATGCAACACGATCCCCCTTACTCGAGTTGCAACAATGCATTCCTGCATTGTGCATTCGGACCGGCGTTGCCAAACAGTCATCATCAATTCCCCCCTCCCCCCCCCCCCACCCCCGTCCCTTTAGCCGGTTTCTCATCTCTTGATCTATTAACAGTTTTGTCATTATCATCACGTCTACACCCAGCGACCTCCTACGTGACTTACACAAGAACGTCTATTCACAATTAAATGTAAAAATAGATGTCCTTCCCGAGAATACACTAGAAGCTGGGGCGTCGACTGGTTCACAATGGTATGTTTCGACTCTTATCACCACCACCCACCCCCCAACCCCCTTCTCTGATAAAAGCTCAAGGCTATTCTGATGTTCTTTGGAACCTCCTTTTGACTCGCTTGAGTGATGGCGGCCTCTTGGTCCCATGAAGGCTTTCCTTTATTTTTTATCTGGAGAGTACCCTCCTAACGAGAGAGAGAGAGAGAGAGAGAGAGAGGAGAGAGAGAGAGAGAGAGAGAGAGAGAGAGACGGCTAAACTGTTGTGTTTAAGAGTGATATTACATATTAGAATTATGGACATCTACTTCTTCAAAAAAAAAAATAAATAAATAAAAATACATGTACAATTAGGTACCATTGACTATAACACTATTGGTGTTAAATTGAGCAAATCAGTTAAAAAACATAACTTTAACTGAAGTCAGAGAGCAGCAATAAACTATAAAAAGAAAAGATACACAAAAAACACAATATGACATCAATGATAAAGCTCTTTGTTAACAAATTCCTGTCTCAGGGACTCAGGGATTCTGGCCCATAAATAAACTGCTGGATAAAAATTAATTTCATCACACAAAACCTTCTTTAACAAATAACACTAATCTCTTCCCCCCCACCTCTCTCTCTCTCTCTCTCTCTCTCTCTCCTCTCTCTCTCTCTCTCTCTCTCTCTCTCTCTCGTTCGTGAAAATGTATCTATTTTCTAACCTTATTGGTCCCACTGTAGAGTTGGGTCGGCTGCTCGAGTCAATTTGCTTCAATTTCACCAAGTCCCACCCCACCCATATCCTTGCTCACCACATACATCCATCTGATCTGCTGACACCCCACACTCTTCCTCTCCTTCACTGGCATGTTCGTAGCTCTCTTGATTTGTTACATTTCCTCTCTAATTACTACATGGCCCTAGCCTTCTCCTTAACATTACATAAACCACACATTATATATTGACTATCCCTCCTTTCCAGTAGTGATATTCCAGCAATACATCTCACCATCCTCATCTTGGTACTTTCCAGACATATAAAATGGAGGAAATAAAGAAAATAAATATCTAGAAATCAAATAAAATTAAAAAGAATGTTTGACAATGATATGCTCTACCAATTAGATGTTTTAAAGCCTAAAACTGACATTCAATAGTAATTACAGTGCTCCAGCCGCAGAGAATAGAAGGGGGGGGGGGGTTCAATCACAAAGAATGGATTCTGATTAAATTCACTAATATATATCATTATTGATCAATCACACCTCAGTTGAGCCCAGAGGCCTTCATTTATCATTAGCTGCAATATGAGTTTGATCATTTTTTTTTCTTTTTTTTTTGTGGGGGGGGGGAGAGGAGCTGGGAAAAAAAAAACCTGTGACGAATCATGAGATACAAGCCTGATAAGTGAATCGTGTCTCAGGTTATCAAGCAGATTTAGAGCCAGGGGGGATTTCATATGAAAGTGTCAAGATAACAAAGCACGTTCATGAATTATCATCAATTAGTGTCTTAAGTTTTAATGTAAAATTGTAATTTACTTGCCAATAAAAAAAATCAGAATTCATAGAATAAAGCGGGATTTTTTTCTTAATCAACCATCAACATCTCCTCCTACGCCTATTGACGCAAAAGGCCTCGGTTAGATTTCGCCAGTCGTCTCTACCTTTAGCTTTTAATTCAATACTTCTCCATTCATCATCTACTTCGTTTCATAGTCCTCAGCCATGTGGGCCTGGGTCTTCCAATTCTTCTAGTGCCTTGTGAAGCCCAGCTGATCGTTTGGTGAACTAATCACTCTTGAGGAGTGCGAAGAGCATGCCCAAACCATCTCCACCTCATCATGATCTCATCCACATATGGTACTCGAGTAATCTCTCTATTTTCATTTCTAATCCTGTCCTGCCGTTAACTCCCGATATCCTTCTGAGGGTTTTGTTTTAAAATCTTCTAAATCTATTGGAGATTGTTTCATTGTCATACCATGACACATGTCCAAAGAGTAACACCGATCTCACTAAACTGTTATATAGTCTGATTTTTATATGTAATTTCAGACGATTTGATTTCCAAATTTTACTTAACCTAGCCATTGTCTGATTTGCTCTTTTCAATCTTTCACTAAACTTTAATTCTAAAGAATTAAAGTTGGAGATCATAGTTCCTAGATACTTGAATGATTCTACCTCATCCTTTCTCCTGCCAATATTTCATCTTGCATTGCTTGCTCCGTTCTCATCATCTCTGTCTTTCTTCTATTTATCCACCAACGTGATCGAAACTATTTTCTACTAAGCCTACCAACATTAGGTTACTCCTTGTGTATCTACAAGTAGTGGTAACAATACTGTACCAGATGTACAGTTGCTTAAAGTAGCAATCGTATGAATTATATCTAGCAATTTAATATAGGATATAATCTTTCAAAACTTTAAGTTTAGCATTCCAATTCTTGTTCCACAGAGAGAGAGAGAGAGAGAGAGAGAGAGAGAGAGAGAGAGAGAGAGAGAGAGAGAGAGAGAGAGAGAGAGAGAGAGAGAGAGAATAAGTTCTCTAGATCCCATCTCAAGTATTTTTCTGCTTAGGATTCGTCTCTGACAAAGACATCTCACGACAAAATTGTTTCAGCCAAGGGACATCCTCTCAAGATAAGATGTGACGTGCCAAGTATTATAAAAAAAAGTGGTTCATGGCGTGTTTCTTTTAATTACTGGTTAAACCAGTTGCACAATCAAGCTGCTGACTTGAAAAGTGTCTTCCTTCTATCATTTGGTTTCAAACCTGTACTAGAGATATTTTCTATTACGTTATAAAGACTGTCGCATTTCCTTTAAGTTTTCCTTAACACGTTTGTTTCACCAGTAACAAATCTGTCATTATCAACAGACATATCCCAATCACTCTTTTTAACCCCCATTACCCCATCTCTCCACGGGAAGAAATATAATTTATAGTAGAAACGAAAGGATAAGTTAGCAGAGTTCACCCGAGGATTAAAGTTAATAAAAATTACTAGCATTTTAGAATTTATCAAAGACTCGGTTGATACTAATTACAAGGATTTATAAATCAATCATGAAATAATTCTTCCCATGTATAATCTTTATTTACTTCTGATTGTACGTTGGAATCCTTTTACCTTATTTATCATAAGATTCTCATATGCTTTCTTGTACAGTACTAACAATAAGAAATTAAAACAAGGTTATAAAGCTAACAAGAAATAATTCGACCCGTATTTAACTTTTTACTTGTGTCTGGTCTAACGTGTTCTTTTACCCTATTAGAGTTGGTATTTGCATTAATTTTCTTTAACTGACATGGAGAAATGAAGACGAAGTCGATCTGAGTTTCACTAACTAGAGGAAAAATTTAAAGGCTGCATTTTAAGGACACTGAAAAAAAACTTCAGAGTATGTATGCTTGAGAAAAGAAGAT
The DNA here is from genome assembly GCF_036898095.1 of Palaemon carinicauda. Classification (NCBI taxonomy): domain Eukaryota; kingdom Metazoa; phylum Arthropoda; class Malacostraca; order Decapoda; family Palaemonidae; genus Palaemon; species Palaemon carinicauda. The sequence goes on from NC_090769.1 coordinate 16,614,566, forward strand.
AATATATAATCTATACCACTTCTCGAGTTAATATGCTTACTGAATGCATAACTGAATTTAATTCACCACGATTCCGAAAGTTGTTCGCATTTCATATTAATTTACATATACAAAAAATATGAATACAGCATAAAAACTAAAATAAAGCAACAGAAATGTACTAAACTTCACCAACCTCCCTCTCACTATATTTTGAAATTTCAACGAACATTTCGTCAGAATCTAAGAAAGGAAGGAAGAGAGCTAGTTCGGAATGAACTAAATAAACGCCAAGGCAAAACCTTTAGCCTAACGTAAGCAAATATGGGTAAACAAACAAGATTATCAAAGTCATAGGATGAGGCGAGCACAGAAAAAGAGCAGCTCCGTCTTCCTTCGGATAAACTATGTGGACGTGTTTGTAAACGATTTTTTGGCACATTGCGTAAACTTTCCGATAGGGGAAATGGAAGACCCTTTATTGCCTTTAATTTACCAATATTAACTCATTTTATTAGGATAAAAGTCTAATGGATCTAGTGAGTAACAAACAGTCCGTATGACAGGTTTCCTGATCGTTTATTAAAATCAGAAATTACTTGTGTCTGCAACTTGAGTGATAAGCCCCTTCCACATCGAAAGGCATATGCACGACGGGCACAGGGTCCTAGTGTAGTTCTCTCGGATTTAAACAGTGTTACCAGAGCAGTCGCTCACTGACAGATGATAACAGTTAGCAGACGGGTTTAATGGGTAACTGTAAAACTTGCCGATGCTCGGTATTCTAAGCCATATCCATCAAAAGAAAACATCTCCCGCTGGGAAGATCGTCTTTTCTAAGCTTTAGTTTCATTTCATCTATTATAGCAACTGATTAAATCTACAAAACTCTCCTTTCACTTACTTTGATGGCTGCTTTTCCGGTCCCATACAGCAGGGGAACCCCACTCTCTACAGGACGTCCCCTGTCGTTTTACCTTGTTTGTTCAGAGTATTTATCTTTTCAGATCACGTATTGTTCATTTACTGTTAAATCGTCACTGTCAAAAGACTCATGAAATAAGTCTTCAGTTCCCTCTTGAAAGCCTTAATGTCTTCAATCATTCGAATGTTTCCTGGGAGCTTATTATATAGTCTCGGGGCCGCATATTTAAAGGCTCTGGATCCCAGAGTGGACATAAATCTAGGTTCCAACAGTTTGAAGCCATCTGTAATATTCTCGTGTCGACACGATTTCTTGGCTGCGCAATATGTAGCAATTCTCTTAAGTATTTTGTACGACCGGTTCTGATAACTTGGTGAGTTATTGTACATATCTTAAATTCAATTCTCGCTTTAACCGGCAGCCAGTGTAAATCGATTATTATAGGACTGATCCTTTCTCTAAGTGGGACACCTTGTATCAGTCTTGCTCCTCTGTTTATTATGTTTTGTAATTTCTTAAGCTGCACTTTTGGAAAATTGTTATTGTTACAATACACTTTAATAGTAATCCACACGGATGGTGTACACAGCACATCCCTGTGTCGCCTGACAGGACAGAAGAGCAATGAGATAATGTTAATTTGCAAGTAAAGCGAGCCATGGGAGCCCAAAAATCATTTGAGGGACATGAAATGAATAATTTGCAGAGAGAGAGAGAGAGAGAGAGAGAGAGAGAGAGAGAGAGAGAGAGAGAGAGAGAGAGATATGGAATATCTTTACTGTGAAAAGAAATTATTACATAATCAGAGACACAGATATACCTACATTTAGCATGAAAAGGTATAACAACATGACAAGTGCTTTCTATAAACACACACACATTCTCCTAGACCATACAACATGACTCACAACACACTCAAACACAGATATCCCAACTTTTTTTATTTTAATTTCTTTTAATTTTTCCTTTACTTAGGAGAATACATAACAGCAAAGCTGGAACATGGCAGTTAAAATATAACAAGGTATAAACAACTGATAAGTAATTACCTATCCCAGAAGAGGGGAGGTAACGGGGCCCCTGCCAGCTCACTGACAACTCACTCAGATGGAACCCTGGAACTTTCTCGGGGACTGGTGATGGCGGGAGAGTTTGAGGATACCCAAGGAGGGCCACTGCATACAAAGACCGTCAGACTTCTGAAACAAAGATGACCCCCTGAGAAGGAGGTCCTGCCATTTAACTAAGGAAAAGAGAAGGACCTCCCTGTCCAGGCCTTGCCCTATGGTTAATGGGCCACCAATTTTACTCAATTTGTCTCTGGAGGAAGCCAACAGAGAAGACAGATAGAATCTTACTGGAGATGGATGAAGCCGCCTGGGCCTTCTTCGACTTTGAAGATGACCCTGAAGGCAAAGAGTCTCTCTTAGGCTTCAAATTCCTCCTGCTGTAGTTCTCCTACTGGGAGAATAGCCACTCTCAACAACTATTACAATAAGACACTTGTGAGCAGGCATGCCCTCGGCATTGAGGACACAACTGATGAAGATTCAATCAAGGACACTTATAAAAGTGCCGCAGGTCTTGGGTGGCCCTCCCAGACATTGCTGCATAATCGGCGGCCTCCTTAATGTAGCAAACACGCTTGAAAAAATACATAAAGGCGCCTGGGGGGGAGGTTAGAGGGGACTAGTGATAGTCCCTGCTGGCTAATGGTCGCCCGAGGAGAACGATGTAAATCATCTCAGTGGAGACCTAAAACCCGCAACTTTAACTTTTAATTAGCAACATTCTGCCAAAAATAGTTCCAGTCAGTGAGAGGTGTGCACCTACTTATGGCTGAAATCTAAAGGTACCACGACACTTGCACGACTTTTTGCCACAAATTTGTCGTGGCAAGTCGTGACATTTTGTGGCACGAACTGGAAGATTAAAAAAAAAAAAAATTACCTCAGAATCACAGCTGACCTGTCCACATTGACACGAAACTGGCACGACGAGTTCACGCATAGTTTGCGCACTTCCTGCACCGTCCCGACGAGTTCACGAACAGTTCGCACATAGTTCACGACCCGGTCACGAAATTTTGCCGTGACCAAAATTTTGAACATTTCAAAATTCTCGTCACGACGGGTTTACGAACACTTCACGCCAGTTCACGACTCGAGTCGTGATAATACATGCCACAAATTCGTGCAAGTGTCAGCCTGGCTTAAGTGAGTTGTCAGCAAGCTAGAGGGGGGGATCACCTTCCGGTACCATTAGGCAACAATCTGTCGGTTGTTTAAACCTCATAATTTTAACTGCCATGTTCCAGCTTCGTTTTTATCTATTCTCCAAAGTAAATGACAATGATTTGTATTCGTGTAGGTACAAAAATGCATAAGTGAAGGCCCACCATCGATAAGCTTGGTATAGATATTCATTGAACCCATTCTTGCCACAAGTGCCCGAGCGGAGTAAGGAGTATATATATGCTCCCCAGCAGGCAGTGGGCACATGCAGACGCACATTTGACTTGGACCAGATGACATAATGTTGTCAGAGCTTTGGTGAACATCAGACAACAAGGGGCAGGGCCATTTTAATAGTTTGCCTGTGGTCTCCCCGTTTTACTCCTACACTCGTGGACAGCAACCAACCAATAAATTTGTAACAGTGTTTGCCAATCCTGCATTTGCCTCTTTTGTGGAAGGTCCTTAACTGTGCTCATGCTGTACAAATATGGTGATTATATTCGCCCATGTATATACACATATTAGGGGTACTTAGAGAGAAAAAATGCAAATTGACCTTAGCTACATTCATTCCTTAACTGCCAAATCATGGATAAGTCTTCTGTGCACTGATGGTCCACCAGTAGTGTGTCGAATATCTTTTTCACTGCATCATTCACCTCTACCTTGTCAACATTCTTGGATTTCTTATATATAAGCGCCCTTCTTTTACAATAAATTTCAAAATACCAATCAAACTCTGAATTTTACTCTTTTCATCTATACATAGTCATCCAATTTTTTATGATCAAATCATCTCATAACCTAAGCTAACCCTTTATCCTCTTCGTAATGTCTCAACATTTATCCAACATATAACAAGCAAATAGTTCACCTCAACACGTTCAAATCATTTTTCTCTATAATATAAATTCAACATCCACACTAGACTTCCATGGTGTTTGTGCTAAAAAAATTCGTTCATAACTCCAATCTTGCCTTTCCTTTCATCAACACTCCAATTTTTCTTCAAATCTTTTTTGTAAGCATTTCTTTGCAAGGAGTCTAAATAGAATTCCCTCTCTTATATTTACACAAAATATAAACTAACAATGAATGCAAACCGTAATAAATGACCCCTAAATATCTATATAGACATGCGCGCACACACATTCAACGTTTTCACACCTCTCACCCTTCTTAACTACCACACGCTAGTTTGGACAATTTACGGGAGATTGGCATTTTCTGAGAAGACGATGGATTCACGAACTAAGAAAATTTGCGGGTATAAGGTGGCATTGAAAGACCACAAACAGACGCATGTGGAGGGACATGTATGAGGCTTTTGTTCTGTAGTGGATTAGTAAAGGCAGATGATGATGATGACGAGATATATATATATATATATATATATATATATATATATATATATATATATATATATATATATATAATATATATATATATATATGCATATATAAATAAATAAATATATATATACTGTATATATATATAAATATATGTATGTATGTATGTATATATCTATCTATATATATATATATATATATATATATATATATAAATATATATATATATATATATATATATAAACGTTAGATATTAATCATAAACAAAAAATAACATGTCTAAATACATACATACCTACATACATACTTACACACACATATATATATATATATATATATATATATATATATATATTATATATATATATATATATATTATATATATATATCATATATATATATATATATATATATATATATATATATATATATAGTGTGTGTTTGTGTGTGTATAATGCACATATACACTACTCACTATGCAACCTTCTTTAATATTTTCATACAGTAGACGTGACATTAGAATGGCAATAAATCTAAGTTTAGAGGTCGCCTGGTAACAGCATAAGGGAAGAAACAATGACGAACCTTTTTCAGCTTGTCATATTCGACCTTGGAAAGAGAACTTTCCATTTTGAAAGATGTCAGAAGTGGCAGAACTCCTGCAAGCAGACAGGAAGGCGGAAGCAAACTCAAGGTTGAAATGGTACTAGAAATGCTAAGTTTCGTGAAAAGGCTGGGCTTCAAAGGGAAGGAATGTTGTTGTCATTTAATAATTACTTTCCCTTATAAAATATTCTGTTGTGATGGTCAAGAATTTGAAATACAGTGGATACGTACCGTACAGAACGTGATTTGGTTTGATGTCGATTGTCAGAAATAAGAAGCAGGTTGAACGAAATTACATAACCTAGCAAATGGCATCATAGTGGACATGGAAAATATTGTTCCCGGCAAATACAGTGAACTACATTTCAGTTTCTTAAAGAAATCAAGTCTAAATCTCAAACCAAAATAACCAAAGTTTCATGACCTGTTTAAATTCTATCAATTATATTTATTTTTAGTTACGTCATTTCGCAAACAGTTAACTAAAATACTCTAAAACCCTATCTCCAAAAACTCACAATCAGTCCCGTCACAGTTCACTTGCAAAATCATTGCTCCGTTGTAGATGCACCGTATTTATCATTATCATTCCGCTTTGGGACTAAATCCAATAAAAAACTCGGTGCATCTCTCCTTTTAATATCAGTTGCGTTCAATCTATACGTACCTTACCACCCTCAAACAAGTGAGAGAGAATCGGATTTGAGGCCCAGCCATTTTCTGCTTTCCATTACATCCAACCGAGGCCCCTCCCCCCCCCCCAAAAAAAAAATAAAAGAGGAATCTGGACTCCAGCATTAGCACATGCCCCTTTCTGAAAATGATACCATTTTCTGCTTTTCGTGTAGGGTTACATTATTATCCAGGATAATGTACGTGATAAGGGGGATCTGAGCTCCTGCATTAGCATGTGTGCTTTATTCATTACTCTTGTTTCCTTTCCCCATTTGGCTTCGCTTCCTGTTGGAGCCATTGTGCTTGTAGTATTGTTTTACCAAATAAGGCTGTAGTTTAGGTAATAATAAGGATAAAAATTATTATTTTATAATTGGAGCCTGGAAGACAATTCCTTACCCATGAGCAAATAGGGGCACCCCACCCCTGTTACATGAGTAAGTAAAAGTTAAGAGAGGCTGGACAGCGAGATTGATAAAAGGGAGCGGGA